>NC_056746.1:168823398-168825898 GCF_019279795.1 Protopterus annectens | reverse complement strand
TCCCTATTACAGGAGCCCCACTTGGCATTCCTGAGAACAATGGAGAATATGAAGGTCTCTCCAAACACTATGTTATTGGTTGACTTCAACTACCCAAGCATGGACTGGGGAAAACTACTCAAGTCCCAACACCCTCTCCCAACGGTTCCTTGAATTTATAAACTCAAACGCAATGGAACAACTGGTCACCACTCCCGCAAGAGGGAACAACATATTGGACCTGGTCATCACCAACATGGGGGACTCTGTGCTCCACACCAGAGGTAAATCCCTCATTGCTAAGATCAGACCATAAACAAATTTCCCTGGACATCCATATCCCGTCCCCACCCCCAGCCAAAGAAATCACTGTAAAGAATTTCTCCAAAGCCAACTTTGCACTTCTCAAGACTGAGGTGGAATCCTTCAAAGCCCCTGGGCCAGAGAATAATACAGCCCAATCCGCAGAATCCTTTACAAATGCATTCTATGAGCACCTGCAGGAATACATGGATCGTGCTATCCCAAATAAAACCAAGACTCACTCCTTCAAAAACAGGAGACAGGTCTGGTGGACCCCGGCCATAAATAAGCTATACAACAGAAGAAGGAGGAAGCTACTACATGACAGAGCAAAATCCCAAAAAGGGAAGGCATCTCTGATCAGTATTAGCAAGAAACTTCGACCCCTCATAAAATCATCAAAGGCCAGTTTCGAAAGAAAAATTGCCCTAGACACTAAAGATAATCACAAGGCCTTCTTTAGTTATGTCAGAAACATGGGTGGAAACTCCCAGATATGCTCTGAATTGTTGCAGAACGGTACAAAATATACTGAACCTACAGACACAGCCAACATCCTAGCAGACAGATTCAGCACAAACTTCTCCCCCCAAAGGAGTAAACGCCTATCCCAACTGAATGTAACCTCCCTGACATCACAGATGCACAGGTGAAAGCTGCCCTCTCCAAAGCAAAAAACACAGCATCTATGGGACCGGACAGTGTCCCAGGATGCGTCTTACATGAGCTCCAAGAAGAACTGAACCCTCACATTAAGTCACTGTTCAAACTTAGCCTTACTACAGGATATGTACCCAAAGAATGGCGTGCAGCTACAGTGGTCCCACTCCACAAAGGTGGTGCCACAACGGACCCTGGAAACTATCGCCCCATAAACCTGACTAGTCTGGTCTGTAAAGCTATGGAGCGTATTATCATGGAACTCATAAACAAAGACATTGGGAGCCTCCAGTCACTGGACCCTACCCAATTCAGCTTTGTTAAGGGCAGATCTTGACTCTTAAACCTAGCTGATTTCTTTGAAACAGTTACCAAAGCCATAGATGAGGGCAAGGTAGTCCACACAGCCTACCTGGACCTCGCAAAAGCCTTCGACACAATATCCCACTCGGGCATCATAAATAGGTTCGTAGATTCATACTAGGCTATCTGCCCTGGGGCATTTATAAGCCTAGCCCGATTGTGTTTGGCTTACGCCACCCCTTGATTTGAGTATACTGTGCCCTTTTTAAAGCTTAGTTTACTGTGCCTCTGTCTAATAGTGACACGGAAGTAATCCCCGGGACAAACCTATGATACCCCATCCACTCATCAAGATTCTTCTTGAAGAGAGTCAGTGAGGTGCTCTGCCTAACATGAATTGGAATTCTATTCCAGAGCGAAGGGAGCCTCTGGGTTATGAATCTGTCCCTGCAGCATGTTCTATTTATTTCTGTGCTGAGGTTCAAGTCCCTCGAGCGTGTGGCTCTAAGGGATTTAGATTTATCTCAGAATCACTATTACAACCACAAACTTTATTCAATGCACACAAAAATGTTGTAAAATTACATTCTGTGGAACAAATAATTGATCACTTCAGAGCAAGTGCAGACAAGCTATTATCCCTGGCCACCAGTAAAAACTAGCATAATGATACATTGCTCTATTATAAAGAGGCAGTACTTTCTTTCACTACAGAAAGCTGTATTGGAAGGCTTAGATTTCAGTGTCTAATTCTGAAAAAAGCAACTGCATTGCTACAAACCAGAATGCTTTTTGTACAGTTTAAGTACCAACACTGTCATAAGTCGTGTGCTAGGAAAACATTTCTCGATATTAACTAGGCAAGACCCATAGTGCATCCTGCCTTAGATGACCAAAAAACCTCGGAGTCATGAAGACAATTGAAATCAAACTTAGGTTAACAGTTGGGTACACTACATTTTTAATGCATTGCTTTAACCTGCCAAGACATGCTACAATCATAATGGCTAAACTTGTAAAAAAAAAATACACACCAATGAGGGCTCTTACTCCAGCATGAAATATAATACAATTCGTCAGTGCAATGCAGACTGTCTAGCTATGCCAGCTGGACAAAAACACTCTAAAGCATCTGGAATAGTAACACATCTCAGCATCTGGAATAGTAACACATCTCAGCTCAACTTCTTCCTAGTAACTACTATGATTATAAAAAAAATGCTGCTGGTCAGTGACAGTGACCAGGATGTGCCGT
>NC_056746.1:168595898-168818398 GCF_019279795.1 Protopterus annectens | reverse complement strand
ATGTCCCACATGCATGCTGCTTGATGTGTGGAAGTGTACTCGAGGTCTCTGGGGCATGATGTGTGGAGAGACTGTAGCATTCTTGACCTAATATGGGGAGACCGGGCTATGGAACGGAGGTCGTGCTTGCACCTACATTGACAGCATGATACAGGTATTCAGTGGAGTTAGTGGCGTCTGTCCATACAGGGCATGTGTATAAGGCATGGTATTCCCTTTGTGGGGGACATTTGCAGACTCTACAGTTGCTGCAGGTGTCCAGTGGAGAACATAGCAAAAGGGCCACTGTAAGCATTTATTTGTCTACTGCAGGGATGGAAGAGAGAGTGCCATGTCCTTTTACTTGCTGGGTAACAAATTCAGGAGATGTAACACACCACAGTACTTTCTGATGTCAGTGGCACGGTTGTGGTAAACAGGCATGTAGTCCACTGCAATCACACCGTGGTTACCATCTGTGAGCAATATGCAGGGAACTACCAATATAGTGGTTGCTGCCTAGCCAAGTGCATTTGTGTATGAGACATGGATGGAGTCTTTTCTCTGAGTAATAGAAGGGTTGCCTATACTGTTCACCAATCCATAATGTCACATGTAGGGCTATGGATCATCTACACCAGCCTCTCTGGTGTTTGACATCCATTTTTCTTGTAAGGTCGACATTGTGACATATACTAAGTCCTCAACATAATAATTTAGCAAAACACACCCCACAATGCATCCTGTTATTACACAATCACAGCAACCTTCACACAGGATACTGATGACACACACACACACACACACACACACACACACACACTTGCCAGTACTAAGATTCAAACCCCTACCTAGCTATGTATTGCTACTGTAGTGTACTGCATTTAATGCTCATGCCACAGAGCTTATAGGATGGATGTTGTCCCAAGGTACTTCTAAGGTGAGGAACACACACACATACATATGCGCACACACACAAATACTTGCCACAGATGAGATTCAAACCCACACCTGTGTAGTTACTGCTACTACATTATCCAGCATTTATGGCACACACCATGGAGCTTACATGTTGGAGAGCTCTCCACAGGTATCTCTGAAGGTGACTAACATCAGCAGCAGTGCTAAAGGAGGAGTAACGGGAGCATAGTAGTAATTGTGAATGTTCATAATATCAGGTATTATCAAGGAAACACACTCACAGTTGCCACGTCTAAGATTAGAACTCCTACCTAACTAGTATGTTACACTATAGCATTACATAGCTATCGCAATCATCACGGAGCTTATGGGGCTGAGACATGGCCAGAGGGTTATTTCAAGGTGATTGACATCAGCAAGTGTGCTAACATGGGCAATGGGAAGTGCAGCGTGTGTGAATGGGCCATAAGCCAGTCCTCTGGAAACACACACACAACTTTACATTTGACAGGACTGGATATACAAATGCTAGATTAATACCGATTTGTACTACTATGTTACACAGTTATCACAAGCACCACAGACACTATAGGGCCGAGGGCTACCAAAAGCAAATGTCTACAGTGATTGACATTGGCCAAATGATGTGTGGTGGGATGGAAATCTCTGTCACTGTCTCTCTTCTCCACATCTGTGCATGTTTGATCTATTATAGTGTGTTGGCCTTGGGATATGTGTGAGCATTCCTATCCAATGTGTGTACAAAGCATGAATGGTGTGAACAGACATCTGCAACTGACAGATATGTATAGTCCACTGTCGTTGTCAGACACGGGCTTCATTATTCTAAGTGTAGGAGCATGCCCAGTATGATCTTCTGTATCAAGTGTGTGAATCCGTTCCAGGTAGGTTGTACTCCAGTGCAGGATTTTGTGCTCTACACCTACAGCTAGCAACCCATTTCTGCAGGATATATGTAGATAGGCTGACAATATGGAGTCACAATAAGCAAAAGATAGTGCGACACTAACTATTGTGTCTGTGCTGCTTGTACTACATGGTTGCTGTTAGCGGAGATATCCAGACATATGTACTGTTTTACACTGTGATGTACTAAGTCAACTACTGACAGATGTACTTATTTGCTCACAGTTATTTCCTGGGAAATACAAGATGAATGAAGCATTGTCCAGTATTGCGGTCTGCGGCCTACATATTCTTGCACACTCATGCCATTCTGGAGGGGTAGCTGATAGGTCTGTGTATACAGTCCAGCACCTTGGTACTGTGGTGGCTGAAGATCCCTTCCTTGTACATCTATCGACATACCAGAATGACCATATCCTGCTGTGGCCATACCTCTCAGCAGTACAGATTCGCCCAGGTTACCCAGAGGCAGGCCTCATATCTGGTCAGTCCCCCTTCACATTGTGGTTTACAAGGTTTGTAGCCACCCATTACTGCGTTTGCAGCCAGGAGTAGTATGGGCACACAGTTTCAGACTTCGCACACTCCATGGCGTCCATGCTTCTACACCCCCCACTCTGTCTATCCTCTTCCTAACATTATGTGAGTGATATCTGAGAAGTATCCCTATAGTTGTCCCTTCATCCTAGCGGTATTTAGGGGTTGATCCACAGTTCATGCAGTAGGACATGGTGGGCATGTTACTGGGATTTGTCGACATAGCTTTGCATGTGTATTCTGTTGACCGTGTTATGTTGTTAGTTGGGACCCCATGAGATAACATACATTGGCAGTACGGGTGAGGCACAGGCCTTTGACAGAGAACTGTAGGGCATTTGATAGAGACGTAGGCAAGTGCATTCCGTCACTCCTACAGTCCCAGGCTTCAAGCCACTGGATTCCCCTGGGGTGACAGGTAAGGGTGCAAGGTGTTAATGGCAACAGTTCCTGTCCATATTAATCCATTGTTCTGGATGCTGCTTACAGCTAGGGACACACCTGCATGGGCCACCTCTTCAGCATGCTGCATTCTGTGGGTATTCCCATAGGAAAGTGGGGGGGTCGCACTGTACTCATTCCAAACAGCAGGGATATGGCCTGTGATAAACCTGTGGCTGATGGTGGAGTGAGCCGAGTGCATGTGTAATATGGAAGCTTCTTGCAGCTGACTCAGATATACTTGTGACATTCCCCTTATGCTGCCTTGTGCAGGGACATAGGCAGTCTCTCATTACTTCATAACTGTGCCTTTTGTGGTCTGCCAGTGATTGGCCAGACTACATCAGTATTCCACACTACACAGACAACTAATGTGCTGCTAACCTGTACGTACAATTCCAAAGGTGTGGGCAGTTGACAGTTAAATTTTATGTATTCTGTCTAGGGAACTTCCACCTGTGTACTGTGTGTATGTCTGGGCCCACATTCATGGCATGTCCATCTTTCAGATAGTGACATTTATTGACATCTGAACAGAAGTATGGATGACTGCTGAACTGGGTTTTGCTGGGTTACATTGTGGTTGGCACTGCAGTTGTCGGAAAATGGCCCTGTCATCAAGAGTACTGGCCATACACCACCAAGACACAACCCTCCACGCCTACATGCTGACCACTTCCACACAATATACAACACACAACAACCTAACACACAGACTCCTGCATATTGTACACATGCACTAATCTATCCTGTAAATTGGGGCAGCTCAGGCAATCTGTGCTCCACCGTTATTCAACCCACACGTACATGTTACTGCATTTCTTACATAAGATTGTGTGTGTGGGGGGGGGGGCACACCTGACAACTGTAAACATTTGCTATGACTGTTCTGGTATTTCAGGTACTCTATTGGCTTCCATTTCGTTGGCATGTCAGTGGAGTACAGATCTTAGGTTTTATTGACCTACGTTTCAGACTTCTTACCCTTTAGAACTAACATACAACTGCCTCCTTCTCCTCACTGTGGGTTGGTCATCAGCATTCTCATCCTTACCACCCTCAGTCTCTTCCACATATTGATGTACGAGAGTGACAGCAGCCCTTATCATTTTGTTAGTTTTGGCAGATAAATTTCCTTGTCTGTGTACACCGGTGGTGTAGAGTTTGTGGGAGGAAAAGCAGAGCGAAAGGTGTTTGCATAGTTTGTGTGCTGGGCTGCTTCCTGTGTAATTGGCTGATTCTGATGCATTTCACCTGCCAGCTATGCTAGTTCTCCTTCATTGCATTCCTACTGCTGTTTTCCCTTCCCATTGCTTCCCATTTAAGCCCAGAGGCGCACCGCGCATACCCAGTGCTCAGATGTGAACAGAGCTACTATTTCCTGTGTTATTTTTTTTAAAAAATACCCGGTGCGTGGCACGCACACCCATTTAGGCAATGTAAACACTCAAAAAGAAAGCCAAACTAGAACTCTCGACAACACAATAGTTCAATAAGCACAGAAACAGTTCTAGTTAAAAAGTCACTATCCACAATTTATTTTCTATTATTCAAACACAAAATAAAATCACTGGTTTAGCGCTTTCATCTATGTGTTGTAGACTTCATCAGAACATAGTCTGCTAGTAACAATGGTCTTTATATAGTGTAAAAAAACCGCCAAAATTAGAAATTACATCAATGAGCTGTGCATCAGCTTAAAGTTGCAGATACATCCCAAAATACATTCATTAACATTAAAATACAATAATTAATTAAACTTTTATTGTTAGAAACTGTCATAAAAATGAATCATATGAACTTCATTGATTAATAAACCTTTTAAAGTGCTACATGTGCATTGTAAAAGATGTGCAAAAAATGTATGTGCAACCTTGCCTACGAATACTGCTTGAAATATCTAAAAACGCATTTAAAATATATGTCATCCCTAATAATAGAGTGCTGCTCTAAAATTAATAAACCTGGTTTAATTTAATTTATTCATAATATCTAATAATATGCAACATAAATATACAATATCCTAGTAGATGTAAAAAAATGTGAATAATATTTATTATTATGAGAATAAAAATACATGTACAGTACATTTAATTAATTTCATTAAATTAATTTCTTATGAGAGGTTTGGTGGGTATACATTCATTTAATCCCGGGGGTATTGCTGCATTTAACCTGATTTGCCATTTTATTTCTTTCTCTGATACTAGACCCTTAGTGTCTCCCCCCCCTGGGATTAGTTTTTATCACTTCTAGGATACCAAACAAGAATCCAATACAATTTGGATTACTATTTAAATGCCTAGACAAGGCATTGTTGGTATCCTTTTTACGTATGCAATATAGGTGATCATATATTCTTTCTCTTAATCTCCTATCCGTTTTGCCTACGTAAAAGAATCCACAGGTTGAGCATACTGCTAAATAAATCAAGTGTTGTGTTTGACAATTTCCTTTGCTAAAATATATCTTACTTCGAAGAATGTTGTCCAATATTACGCTCTCTTTGGTTATAATATTACTACACTGGTTACAATGGCCACATTTGGTAGTACCTCCTTTTCCAGAATATATTTTTTTGTTGTTCATGTTATTCATTCTTATTTCTAGTATGCTTTTTAAATTCTGGTCAGTTTTATATACATATATAGGCTTTGCTCCCAACTTGTCACTAATTCCATCATCACTAGTGATTATATTCCAATTCTTATCTATAATCCGTTTGACTTGATTAGCCTGCTTACCATACTTTACTATGCAGGCTTTTTGGAAGCTTTGGCCTTCTAACGCCTTGTTATAAGCACTATTCTTAGTATTAGTGAGTGCATTAGATGGACCTACACCCAACACTGGTGTGTACTTTTTCCCCCATTCCTTAATAACATACAAAGTAACATCCTGAACCAAATCCTCAGGGTAGCCTCTATCTATAAATAATTTCTTCACAAAATGCATTTCCTTAAGGAAATCCTCCTTGACCGTAGTCATCCTAGCAACTCTGATTGACTGGCCTTTGATAATGCTTTTTTTCTGGGAATACGGATGATTACTGTTATATTCAAGATAACTGTTACAAAAAGTTTCTTTTCTAAATAAGGTTTGCATAGATGGGGGCACAAGCTGCCCCCATTGCCACACCATTGTTCTGCTTATAATACTCACCATCAAAGTATATGAAATTATTATCCAAAACTATATTAATAAATTCATGTATTAATGCTTTCTTATCTTCACTTAGTGCACTAAAGTTATACACACTTTCCATGAACCTAGTAATACCTTCCTCCTTAGGTATACATGAGAATAGGTCTTTTATGTCTACACTAGCAAAAAGTAATTTCTGATTCCATAGTTCATGTGTAAACTTCCCCAAAAATTCCCATGAATCTTTGATAATATGTTCACTATTCTTGTATATGCTCTTGAGCCACTGATCAATAACTTTCCCATATGGAAAGTTCTTACTATACGTTCCTGCAATAATAGGTCTCAGTGGTGGATCTACGATATCCTTATGTACCTTAGGTATACCATTAATAGTGGCAAGTACTGGGTATTGGACTTTTAAGAAATCATATAATTCCTGGTCTATTCTTTCGTCCAATAAGTATTCTTCCAAATATAGATCTAATCGCCTATGGGCTATATTAATTTGATTCAAGGATGATCTTTCATACTGATGGATGTTGTTTAAAATATCATTTCGTTGTACCTAGTTGTCTCCATTAATACTATTCTGCCCCCTTTATCTGGTACCAATATTTTGATGTTAGCAACCTGTAATTCATTAATTAACTTATCAAAATATTTGTCCCAATCAGTATAAATTGTCTCCTTAAGGCTCTTATTTTTCAGCTGGTATATTTGCTTGCTTATGACTTTCTCAAATGTAGCTATGGTATTGTGCATAGGCGGAATAAACTTACTTTTTCTCCTTAGTGCACTTGGAGTGGTGTAGGAACTTTTATTATCTTGAAAAAATAAACTAAGGTTTAATTTCCTTGTATATAATTTTAGTTCCACTAGTGCATCAACATAATCAAACTTGCCCTTCGGTATGTATTTCATACCCTTGGAGAATACCAAAAAGTGCTCCTTATTAATCTTAACAGGTGTATAGTTATATATTTTAAAGTCATTCCACATGTTAATGACTCCATGTCTTACTATATCTTGTCCTTCTTGCTCATCTTCTATTGCACAACATCCTATTTCTTCCAAAATTTCTTCCCCCTGTATCCCCTCTGGTTGTTTCTGTAATTTCCCTTGTTCGCAAAATCTTCCTCTAAAAAATCATTTCCATACCCCCTGTCCTAATATGTATCTTGTCTCTCTACATGTATATCTGTGTATCCATGCTGTTCTTTATCTACTCTCATATTCCACTTGTATGCTTTACAACTAGCATACTGGTTAGTATCACAAATAAATTTCTTACATTTCCTTTCAAAAATTCTTTTGGAATTATTTTCAGCATATGTATATTGTTTATTATATAACTGTTCCCACTGAGGGAAAATTAAATCCTTTGTAATGTCTTCATTCATTCTCTCCACCTCCTGTAATAAATTACTAATTTTGTTATCATTGCAAACTATAATGAATTCCATAAACTGAATTCCAAACTTGTCAAACATTTTGTTACATGCTTCAATATTTACATCATTTAATTCCACACCTATAGGCTGTTTGAAAAAGCGTAGCCCCATTGGTACAATCCCGCTTGATATACATTTTCGCAAATATAAATTGTCAATCTGTAGTCCTTTAATTTGCGTTAATTTTTTGCCAAAGTTATAAATAACATTCTTTAAATTGGAATAGGACTGCCCCTGTATTCCTTCCCTTGCTTTGGCATTCTTGTTAAATTCAAAATCAAAAGTTAACTTAAAAAATTGTCTATATTATTATTGGTATGGGACATACCCACTGTGTTAACTTCCTTATGTTGTTTGTGTGTGTCACCAGTATCTTTCAGTCTGTTAGACCCTTCCATTCTACTGGCGACTGTAGAATATGTACGATTTGGCGGTATTCTTTTCGATCTTGCACCAGAAAATAAGAAAAAGTCCTCCGATATGTTCGCCTCTTTATCCGACCCAGAGAGGTGGCTGCCTTCCCGGTCCTCACTCCTCTGATCCGGTCTCCGCCCTGTGTTGAAGGATTGCACTGCCTCCATCACTCGCTGGCCGTTAGGTATGTCCTCCGAGCTATCATCCTCAATTACGGAACGTGGTGATGTCATCATATCGAGCCCCGTAATAGGAATGTAAACACTGCTAGGCAGCCTCAGACACACAGCCCTTCCTTAGCTGTGCTTAGCTAAGGGCAAACACGGGCCGCAGAGCTCCGATAAGCTTACAGCATGCATGACACTTCCGCTTATGAGGTCATCTACCTCTTATGCTTATACCATGGTGTTGCTGCACCTACACGGTTAGGTGCAAGCTAACACTGGGGGGAAATCTGCGATTCAGTATCAATCCTCTCAATTGCATAAAACTGACTGCTAATGCAGGGTTACAAAACTGACAGTCTTCACCCATTATTCCATGGTATTGTTTGTTGTCTTATGCATGCCATTGACTATTATGGCAGAATGCTGAATTTGGTTTAAAAGCTTATTTCCAATGTTTTTCATTACTTTGGGGTCGATCCCGCTTTACGCACTGCTGCCCTAGGCTTAAACGGCCAAAATCTGCCCAAAAAAAAAAAAAAGTAGTTTTTTTTTATAATTTTGCAACTATTTCCCATGCCAATGGCCATATACTTGGCCAGTGGCATGCCTACTACATTGAATACATGCTTTCTACATTGAATACATGTTTTCTTTAGAGCTGTCATGCCTCCGTTTTGTAATTTGCAGAAATGTATTCAGTTAGTAGCCGAATACATTTCTGCAGGTTACACTTTTCCTGCACAGACGCCTGCCTGCTTCCTGGATCGCTAATTCACCTCATTTGCATGGTTTGCACCAGCAAATGGAATAAATAGCATACAGGAGCTGTGTCTGTGCAGGAATAGTGCAGGAGCGCTCATGCACATCCCAGGAGCTCGTTCCTGGATCACTAGTCAGGCATATTGCATGCAGCAGCTCTTGCTCTATTCCTGCACGCTGTGCAGAGCTTGCTAAAACCCGAGGTATATGTATCCCTTCATCTTCCTTTTCAGATTCAGAATCTTGAATCTCTTCAAGAAAAAAGGTCTCTCTTTCTTTCACCAAAAACTACTTTATAAGAAAAAGGATCAATACCCTGAATATAACACTCAGCCAGACCCAGTAAACTACTCCTAAGGAAATTTGAGGAGTAGTAGATATAGGTTTAGTTTTCTGTTCCATTTTGTTTTGACAGAAAAAAAAATATTCTGAGTTATTAATGGCTACAGCAGCTCCCCAGGAATGGGCACAGCATTCTGAAAAAACAGGGAAGCCTTCTCTGTCCCCTCTCCGAGGACCAGCAAGAGTGGCTCTTCCTTCTCCACTGACAGGACCCCAACAGCCATGGTGAACGTGGTTACCCCTGCCCTGTAGTAGGTGTAGATGCTACACTAGAGGGATTCTGGGTAAAACAGGAGTGGTCCGAAGTGCAACTAATGGCCATAGTAGAGAGTCACCCACCAGCAGTTAAGGCTCAAGGACCAACTGTGGAACCAAGAGTATGTTCCATGGCCAAGCTGAAAATGGTGCCTCTTTCCTATGGAAAACTAGCAACAAAAGCTGGTAAAACAAACATCTTCAAAAGTTACTTTTGTCTCATAAAAACAAAGTAAAAAGCACTTCAAAAACACTTTGCCATCCCCAAAAATTAAGATTTCTCCACAGGAAAAAAAAATGTTTTTCTATTACCTTAAGCAAGTTTTATACCGACAGAAAAAAAAGTGCTCTCCTTTAAAAGTACAATGAAAACTGAAGCAATAAAAAAAATCTGATGCAGCATTCTGACCTTCCAGTATAGAGGCAAATTTTTAGTCCACGGCCCCACTAACTACAGTTCAAGAACTGAGGAAATATGACAAACAGAAAAAGGATCTCAGACTCGCAGCTTATTATGCAATAGGCAACCTATTTAAAGCCTAGCCACTGTAGTCGCACTGTTACAAACAAATTTCTCTTCCTATTCATAAGTGATGGGAGGGAGTTTCCCATCCATTTGTCTAAATTGGACTTGAAAATAATGAGCTTGAGTTCCGGTTTAAAAAATAAAAAAAAAATACACAGGAGTTTGTCTCACAAGTAGGAAATTGGTATCTGTCACATCAACAAGTCCTAATTATGCTGCAACACAGATTTAGTCACTACAATCTCATGGGGTAGCAACTAATCCTGCAGATATGCAATAAATCAAGCAGGAGTGGGTCATTTACAACTCTGTAAATCAATCATGCAAGAGTCTTTAAGAGACAAACTCTCTTGGTAACTTAGGGAGCTCATATCAGAGGAGATTTCTTTTTGAGGAATCAATTTATGTTTGGCAAACTTGTTTTGGTGCTTGGAGAGGCAGAAGCCAAAGGATGCATTGTATTGTAATCTGGGTTTGATAAGGGAGGAGTAGGAGGGGAATGAAACTCTTGACTGACAGGAAATGGTCTTCATCAAGATATTCATTTTAAGACAGTGAACACATATGTTCAAAGGAGAGTTTTTGTTGCCTTGGTGAAGAAGGCATGGTGTGTGAATCTGGTTTCTGGCTGAATGGCCTTACATAGAGCAATAACAATTGAAGACAAAGTGGAGAAGTTGACAGTTCTGTCACATGAAGCTCCATAGCTTCATGAAAAAAGAAACCGTGTTGAAACAGCCGTTTGTTTTGTAAAAATATACAATTCTGAGTTTTCACAGCAGAATGAGGGTATGACAGGAAAAGGACACTGTTTACTTGGTAATGTAGCTCGATACCAAATACATATTTTTATTAAGGCTGATCTAAGCTTTAGTGAATGGTATGTAACTTGCACGTCTTTGAAATGCACAGCATATATGATGCATGATTCTAGCTATAATAATGTTTAAAAAGTCAACCTTTATCGCTTTGTGGCATTTTACTACTATATGCTTGCTTGTTTATTTATGCTTTGTCCACTGGGTTAGCCCCACTAGGAAAGTGGCCTCTTTTCAAGGGAGACGCAAAGTATTTATAATTTGGCCAGGTCATCAGGAAACTTCACCTACTCTCTTTAATAAGTGGATCTAAACAATCCTATAACACCAAAGATGCCACCAACTCAAGCAGATAGGACCATGGTTAAACATTTCATCTAAAAAAAGATTGCCCTCTTCATTAAGGCTTAAAAGACTTTGTTTTTTATGGTTAGCATGGTTTAACAGAATTTTTTTAGTGTGGGAGTTCTATGGAATTGCATAAATTGATGCTCCCTCTCATTGGTGCCATCCCAAAGTTGCTCGACTCCTTGCCATGTTTGCACTGAGAAACTTTAGGTGGTCTTACAGAACTGCTAGTACTGTCAGCAGTAGCTACAATCCATCTTATTTAATGTTTGTGCAGTTGCAAGGATGCAGAGAACACAGTTGAAAGACAAGCTGAGCTGACAGATTGGCACCTGCTTAGCAATACAATCCCCTGACAGAAACTGTTTTCTGTTACCATTTCCTTGTACTGCAAGTTTCAAACTTGCAATGTAATGATACAGGAAGAACTCTGCCATACAAATGGATAATTATAGGGAGTGAAGTTAACTTCATCCTACTTTCCTGAGAAGGAGAGCCAACCATATTAAGAGTTGGTAGCACAGCTTCCCCACAAGAGCCATGGCACCAGTGGTGTAACCTAGAGCTCTGTTCTAGGACCACTTCTATTTCGCATTTGCTTCTCTGATGTCAAACCTGACACTAAAGGCCTTTGGCTGGTCAAGCTTGGAGAAATCAGCAACCTGTTTGAAAACATCCTCCAACAGGACCTAACTCAGGCAAACTTGTAATTTTAAGATCATGGTCTAAATCTCAATGCCAAAAATGAAGCATGACAGTTTGAAACAGGAACTCTGGTGCACTTACTCCATAAACACACCCCTTAAAACAGACCATCATTATCAACCTTGTCACCTTTTGAGGGTGCAGGCATAGTTTTCTTAAACTGGGCAGCCAGCCCACCAAAAAGACATTCCTGATCATCTACCCTTCCAAAGACTGTATTCTCAATCCTTACTCTTTATTTATATCAGGATGACAGAATTTCACCTCTATCGCTGCTGTCGTGTTGAAAAGTGAACATCTATCCTAGTCTGTGAGCATTATGGGTTTTACTTTTTAGGCTTTACTCCAGCCAGTCACTCTGTATAATGCTCAAAAAAAGCCAGTAACCCAAGCAGACTCCCATAAAAAGTATAGTCCAAGGTGCTGCAAAAGACTAAAGTTATTATTAGACCACAGCAGCTGGCGCCTTCCCGGTGTCAAATAAGGGAAACTGCACAAAGTCCTATCATCTACCTCAACAGAAGGAAAGCAATGGATACTGACAACCATGTCCTACACATTACTGATTCTAAAAAAAAAAAAAAAAGTCAGGGATGATAGTCATACAAAGTATGACGCAAAATCCATGGGTTAATAAGCAAGTACTAGGCTAGCTACCCTTGAGGGCCATTGATGCAGCAGTTAACATTATCGCCTCACAGCAAGAGGTTCTCCGGTTCGACTTGCAGCTGGAGTGCCTTCTGTGCTGACTCTGCATGTCCTCCCTGCATTTGTGTGGGTTTTCTCCAGGTGCTCTGGTTTCCTCTCTTGGTACAAAGACATGTGCTTGGAGAGGTTCTCCCTGGGCCACCACTGAAAATTGGCTCGTTCCAAGTTGGACTTTCCCAGTAAACAAATAAAAATAAACCTAGCCAATTTCCCTTTTTGTGCTTGAAATAACCTATTCAATTTGGTTAAAGATTGGCCTTAGCCATCCCATGGGCGATAATTACACATTACCTCTAAAGAAAGTAAATGGGATTATACTATAGATGCTTTATCCCATGCATAGGTTACTCAAAGTATTAAGGAACTGCCTCTGTCCATTAGTAGTACAGGGAGGCAGTCTCGGGGTGTATTTTCCGTTTCTCTTTCACTTTTTTTCAGGAAACCAGACAGATCTGAAGACAGTGGTAACACTGCATATTTTCCAAAACACAATACACTACATTATTCAGACATGCTTACTTTTATGGCATCCGATGTGTAAGTAAGGTGCCCTATAGCCACAAGTGAAAATACACTCTTGTGGCTGTTATTTCATCTCTTTTGGTGATCATACATCAGAGTGATTGTCATAAATGACTATATGTTTACGAAGTATTCTGTGGATGAAAATAAAAAGGACAGTTGCGGTAATCACTGCTTTGGCTTATTGGGGTGGGGACAATGTATCACATGTAACAGCTACAAGATAAATATGACTGAGCATTTTTTCTTTGACTTTCATCACAACACAGCATCTCATGAGTACCCAAGTGGTGCATCTTTCAGGGAGTATGGAGGCAGGATGTGTGTAAACATATGGCAGTTACATGCATTTTACTTTCTTCGAAATAACACATCAGAAATATGCTTAGAAAGTGGAAATATTTGTTTGGGAGGTGAGACAGTGTATAAAAGTAAGGGAAATTACATGATTCATGCAAACAATCACTACAGTTAGCTGCAGGGAGTATAGGAGTCCAAGAAATAAAGGCTGAAATAAGTTAGTACGGTTATTTTTTTTTTCATGTTTTCTATAAAAAAAAAAAAAACAGAGGTATGCACTGGTGGATTTTTTTTTTGGCGGGGGGGGGTAAAAGTGAGGAAGCTTGGCGCATGTTAAAGTAGAAAGTCATTACATGAACCAGTCAAATAAAAATGATACTGCTTGCTGGGGTTTAGTGTGCGTGTCTAACAACAGCACGTTGAAATATGCCACTGTAGCGGTTACATTTGTCATTTTTATTCTCAGTGAGACATCTAAATTACAAAGAACATGGGTAACATTTTAGGATGCAAGTAATTTATAAAAGCAAAAGCAGTTCCAGGATCACTTATGAATGATTATGAATATGTACCTTTTCAAAAAGACTACATTCCAATGAGACAAGATGTGTGTTTTACACACAGGAAGCCCCTGAATGCTTCATTAGGAATGGCCATTATAGCAACTTGTATGCTGCAGACATTCAGCACTCGAGACTTTTTTTCCCCTCACAAGACAGATATTACACTCTATGACAAGCTAGGAGCCATGTGGCCACTACTCACAATAATGTAAATAATAAATGTGCACCAAGCCCAAATTTGACCAGAAGAAAAAAACAGCATTTCATCAGCCATGGCAACATTTCTTTCAGTGCACATACAGGGAATACTACATTCTGTGTACTTACAAACGCGGTCTGTGCCATGTAAAACACAATGGAGATGCAGGGACGTCTTCGGGACAGAACGGCATTACTGAGTGAGTTATTTACCCAACATCTTAATACAGACTTCCCTTTTTGTTTTGTAACACTATGAACTGCCTTTGAGGAACTGACATACAGCCTCTTATACGAAGCTAGTAAACCTAGTGTTTGAGGGCTTTTATTGCCACAACCAAACACCACACTGTTTCCACCTGGTGCCTAATAAAACTATTAAGCGATAATGAAATTCAGGTGAGTAAAACAGGAAAGCACATTTTGTAGATGACCACCTTGTTGTCACTACCTTAAAGTTTCAAAATAAAATATTAAAAATGGAACAAAATGCAACCCTTCATACACAGGCACCTAAGAAGTAGCCACAACATTGTGCTCGATTTCCATTGTTGCTGTTATGATCAACTTATGCTTGCTATGCAGAAAACAAAAATGGTCCAAAACACTTTCTACACAGTTGTCTACTACAATACCAACAACTCCACAACAAAGAGGCATAGTACGTGCAACACTAAAGGTCAGGGACATGTTCCTGGCTCTGGTCACTAAGGTCAGGGGATGTGAGTGAGAATGCACAGGCTCATAAGGGAATCAGCAGCTCTCAGATCATCAATTAAAGGAGAGAGATTAGTTTAGAAGAGAAATAACCCCCCTGTGTCTGAATGACTGCTGCATCATGAATAACATTCCCTCTAGTAATATGGACTGAATGCAGAATAAAGGAAGTGGCTAGATGGTTGGCAGACAAAAAAAAAAATCATACTGACAACACACCTCTTAGAGTTGACCCAGCAGTCAGGGACTTAGGGACACACATATATAATCTAGCCTTTGATCATCACTTGTCTACAGTGGTGAGGAAATCATTCTATGTTGTGCAACTTATAAACAAAGGTATGGCATCCAAGTCCAAGGAAGTCACTGGTTCCAATGTATTCAGCATTCATCAGACTGATCATGGAATACAATGCCCCCGTTAGTATGTACCTCACCAGGCATATCCAACAACTGGAACGTCCACAGAGGTTCCTCTCTAAAAGAATACAGGGTGCAAGTAATATGTCCTATGTAGACTGCCTCACGGACCTATCCCTGTACTCTATCTCCTACAGGCTTTTGAGAGGAGATCTATGCCTGGCATACAGGGCATTGTCAGACCCCACTTTGATAGACCTCCTGCATATCCACAAAACAAAGAGTATGGGAATTAAACATTCTAAAGAATTAACCTTGCCTGTGATATAAAACAGGACCTACCCAGTCTATGGAACAGGCTCCCCATCTATGAGAAACAGTTTCTCCCTAACCCAATTCAAGTGCAACTTGGACAATTGGATGGGAAACCGGAAATTCATCCCTGGTTTGGCATCTACGTCTCTAATGCAAACAGGTAACGTATAAATGGTTCATCTCCCAGGCCCATGCCTACACTTATCAAGGGTATCAGAACTTGTCAGAGATTTGGGATGCATGGCTAGACTAAAAAGGCCCTTAGCCTAGTAAACACCTATGAACAAAGGATCAGCAACATCAGTATGGAAAAGGGGCGTGTTCCTGGCAGAAGTCAACATAAAACTTCTTTTCAATTTTCCCTTTACATCTTCAAAGTGATTTGAAGATCGTTAGAAGTCACTCTAGCAAAAAAAAAAAAAACTCACTCTAGGAGCTAGTGAAAATGGAGCAGCCATGCTGTCAACTTGAGGAAGTACAGACCTGGATCAGTCAACAAATGCTGCAATCGAAATGGAACAGCTAGACAAAACTTCAAAAAAATTGGGATTGCGAAATTTGCCTTGGTTACCAAGAAGCAACCAGAATCACCTGCACCTTTGAAGCCATGGCTTTGAAAATAAATTTATAAGCAGAAATTGACCTTTGGGTCAAGTCTGCATCAGTGTATCCTTGCTCATCACTGGGTGAGAACTTGAGAATAGTCTCTAAAATTTGCTGTTTGTGAGGTACACAAAAGATGGTTTCCTACAGACTGTTGAAATGTGATCTCTGCCTGGCACGCAAGGCATCCTTGGATTCCATTCTGATGAACTTTTTGCATATCCGCAAAATAAATATGCATCAGAATTACTTGACCTAGGGATTTAAAAACTTTGCTTGTAATGTAGCAAATAGGATACGTTGGAGAACAAGCATGTGAATCAGAGAATTCTTCCTTCTCTGGAACAGGCTTCCCAACCATGTAAAGTAGAACTCTTTACACCCTAGGTCTCACACCTAAGTACTGGTTATGTGAGAAGCCTACTGCCAAATATGATTAGAAGTTATATCCCATGTCCTTAATAGGTAACACATACTCTATTTTCCATGCTCCCATAATGCAAGTGCATACTGGTCATAACTAGTGATCATGCATGACTTGCATGGTCAATCCAGAATCACTTTTCAGTGCCGCAGCCCCCACCCCACCCCCAAGTTTAACATGGCCCTCCACATAAAAACTCTAATGCTACTGATGTGCAATTTCAAGTCTGCAATGTTACAGTATACATGCAAGCAATTATAAATTTATTTTTATTTGAAACAACTGTTGGTGTCATTCCAGAAGCATCCAACATGTCGGAACAAACAGAGATGCCAGACAGTCTGACTTGCTTCACAAAAGATGGCCTGCACCTGGTGTTTCAAGGCTTCCGCACACTGGCTCAAACTTTCTGCCATCCTTCTAGGCAGTGGCATCTAAGGAATATTTGTCAATGATCACATCACCTCCAGAAAGATTCTCAGAAATCCAGAAACTGAACCCAGATTTCCATATCGCCTTAAACAAGGCAAACTATCAACTTATAGTATCTTACGGGACAATGTCAATGCTCATCTAAACGATCATTTAAAGATTTCTAAAATGTACGAACTCACCATTAACAAGAACTGTACAATACTGAGAAACTTCAATTATCCTCAATACAGTTGTTAGTTAAACCTACTCAAAAACATCATATTCTCAACCCTTTTCTTATGAATATAGTCAATTCATGCACTATTTACTGGTATCCCCTTTCCCAGACAAGTTAAACCATAAACAAGTAACATTCACCTTCAAAATCTGTAATGTTCTGGCAGCAAATCTCTGAATTCAAAGTAGTCAAATCTCACTCACCTCATTTAAAATTTCATGAGGAGGATCCAAAATCCATCTATGACTGCATCAGCCACAATGATTACACAGCAGCTAGCGTCACAAAGGAGACCCATTGTCCACTTATAATTGTCAGCCCCAACCAGGGAAGATTATAATCAGAAATTCAAAAACAAAACCACTGTGAAGGTCCACCAAACAACTTTTTTATTGTAAAAGAACTTAAATTATACAGCAGATCCAAAACCCTTCACATCTCTTTTTTTTTTTTTACTTAAATATTTGTTTACTGGAAAGTCCAACTCTGTACGTGCCAATTTCAGTGGAAGCTCGGGGAGAAATGCTCCAGATGCACGTCTTTGTAACATGGGAGGAAACCCACATGAACACAGGGAGGATATGCAGACTCTGCACAGAAGGCACCCCAGCCGAGAATCGAACCGGAGAACCTCTTCTGTGAGGCGACGATGCTACTGCTGCACCACTGCACCTTCCATCAAAGGACAGTATCATAAATATTACTAAAAACTTGAAAAATAGTATTAGGTCTACTAAAGCAATTCAAGAACTTACGTTAGCATTGGAAGCAAAGGATAATTACAAATCCTTTTTTTCTCTACAGCAGGAAATTACGACCCATCACCACACACCTCTCTAAACTTACTCAAAGCATCACTTCCCATTCGGATCTATAGATTATTTTATTAATTTATTTACTGATTCACATTTGATTACTGGGAAATTCTGACTGAGGTATGAGCTCACTCTCAATTTGGAACTTATCTACAAGCAAATACAGTAAGTGCTAACTTTATCCCCAATACTTCTATCCAAAGTCCACAAATCCCTTAACCCCCCCCCCCAAAAAAAAATCACAATCATATTCTTAAGGTGCTATCTAAATACTAAAAATACTTCTTCAATGTGCCTGACAATATATCTAAATGTAAAGTGTCACGCATGCCCTCAAAGAGTCAAACTGTTACTTTTTAGTGACAGGTTCTCTCACTCTGAAACTCAGCACACCACAGGGGTAATGCCCCTCCATGAGGTTGGTCCTTCTACTAGCATAACAGTCTGAAAAGCTTTCATCTACAAAAACCATGGAAAGTATCATAAGTAACCCCAAACTATGACACAGACCTTATTAGGCTTTGATCCTCAAGCAGTACGACTTTTCCAGGGGAAGAGCCTGCCTAATGAATCTTCAAGAGGGTTACACAGGCTGTCAACAATGGTCATGCTGTTTGCATGGCAAATCTTGGCCTGGCCAAGACATTCGACACTATACTGCATGCAGGCATTACGAGTAAGCTAAATGTTTGAGATTTCCATGGGGCAAGACGGACAGTAAACTGGCTAAAAGACAGAACCCATACAGTATGTGAGTGAGTGAGTGAGTGTGTGTGTGTCAGACACCTCATCAAAAGTAAGAAGGTAACCAGAGGTGTCCTGCACGGCTAAGTGCTGGGACCCCTCTCTTTTAGCATCTACTTTTCCAATCCCCAGACCGTGAAACAGGACCTGTGGTTAAAGTGTGCAGATTACTGCAATCTGGGAGTTACTGTCAAGCCCCATCCCACCCCCCCTCACAATCATAAACAGGAGCACTTATAAAAAAAAACGGTTGTACTGAAAACGTGCTCAAATTATACAAAAAAATGCAATATTTTTCAGATATTGCAGACAATCTCGCTACTCAGCATACAGTACAGTGCAGACAATACCCCACTAAAAAAGAGCAGAGGTAGGGACCTTGGAATTTCTGTTACCAATTCACTTTTTTTCCAATCATCATGTGACAACAGTAGTCAAAAAAATCGTACTTAGTGCCGCTAATTGCCAAGAGATTATCATCCAGATTTAAGTATACGACCACTGTCTTATATTCAACATTGATTGAGTAAAACTATCCCTTTTGGTGTACGCCACTAAACGGATCAAACAACCAATAAACCCCAGAAGGTTCCTAAATAAGATGATCGTGGGATTAAAGACAATACGCTACCAAGAGAAGCTGGCAGCATTCTCCCTTAATTCAGTACAATGATTCACTATAGCCTTCCTTATATCCACAAGTCTAATACTGACACATATACCACAATCAGGGACCTAAATCAGCTGATAAATTAAACGCGATGGATATGTTGATTCTGCAGCTCCTCCCACGTCATATTTTGCGTTACATATACATACATATATACGAATATACATACACATTTACACATATGTACATACATACAAACTATATAGAATACAGCTATATATAATATACAAGCTACTCTACATCAGTACTGAAGTGATGAGACAAGGATGACACGTATAACAACTACTCTGGATGGTTGAGTTATCAAATATAGTTAAACAATTAAAAACAAAAGACGTAAAAGCCGAAGTTGCATACGTAATTAAGTCACTATCATGAGACCAAAACTTATGAGAGATATACTAGAACTGAAGTGATGAGTCAAGAATAAGGATAACACCTATGACAGCTACTTTGGACGCCAGATAAGGTATCTAAAAGCATGAAAGTTGGACTCCTCAGGTACTATCGAAGAAAATTACTTCATTAAGAGAATATCACAACATGTCCCAAGACTTCCTGCAGCATGACGGCACAACACGTTGTACAGTTTTCCAGGTAAAGGCCCATTATTAAACCCGGCGAACTATTAGCCCAAGTCCAACTCATTCTTATACAAGTTCAACAGTCTGCAAGACAGCATCAACGTACTACAACCCTTACCTTATCCAGTTCCTCACGGCACACCGCACAGTAGCGCTGGTCACACAGGACCCGCATTTTCGTTGAACAACGGTAACAAACCGGGTGATCACATTTGCCCAGGGCAAGCAATTCCAGGTCCTGACAGCAGAGCACACAGTTTCCCTCATTATCCGGAACTTTCTCTACGGCAGCCATGATCCAGTGGTCCTACAGTAAGCACAGAAGTCACTCGTTACCAAGTTACAGTTGCTTCAGTGAATACTTCCACCTAAATCCAAAAACGTTTCGCTGAGCTGGAAACGAAACTTCCATACAGTTGCCCGCCCGGTGATGTCACGAAGGAAGGTACACTCGGAAATGAATGGCACTGTCACCGGAAGCTGCTACAACCATAGTAACCCTACAACACTTAGGTTTGCTTTGTAGTTAAAGTTATTATCGGTGGTGTTATATCATATCCTTTAAGCTGTCACTGTCCGTATATTTTTAATAATTATAATGAATTGAACTCCTTAACGCAATATCTCTCCTCTTCAACTAAGTACAAGGTTCAAAATCTTCCACCGCTACAAGCTGCTTTCCACCACGTCAAAACTAACACCTCCATACAAAAGCACACTTACCTATATAACTAAATACAAATTACTAGCAAAACCACTTACTCGTAAAGACTTTATATAAGCTACTACCCTATCCCCCTCCACCTACTGCCTCGGTTATTAGTGCTCGCCAGACATTCCACCAATCTACACAACTAACAACCTCGTAATTCTTTACATTCACAACACTGCCCCATCTACTCCTCCTCACTATTTTAAATATTGTCCAATTACGTCCCCTTCGTGGGCGGATTTGGCATAATGGTTAAGGTCTTCAACTAGGATTACCACCTGTCCCACTTTGCGAGGGACAGTCCCTGTTTGGGCAGTTGTGTCCTGACAAAAATTTTTAAAAATGGCAAATGTCCTGAGATTTTAGGACAAAATTATTTCCTATATTTTATGTAATAGTTGCATAAAACAGTTATTCTGTATCTAAAATACCTAAATGTTATAAGAAACAGAATAAGCAACTAAAATGCTATGACCGTGGGTATGTGTTGGCCTGTAAAATCTGATGTTTGTCCTGAAAATGTTCCACTTTGGCCATTTGAAAAGGTGGCAACCCTATCTTCAACTTATAGACACAAGTTACAGGATTTGATCCTGATCTCTGTTATACAAAACTTTCTCCATCATAATCCATCTCCCTATATTCAGCTATTACTGGCTTACAACCTTTTACATTCAAACATGAAAACCAAATACTCCCCCAGAATCATCTCATTCAAACCAAAATCCCACAACTACATTAATAGCTCTCTACTATAAACTGAACACACATGCTTGGCCTTACTGAAGCTAACACTGCCTCTCTCGAATTCTCAGACATTAATTCCTTTCTAAATACCCATGTCACCATAATTACCAGACTCTTCAAGCACAGCAAAACTGATTTGCTCACCCAAGATCAGAAAACATTAATGCAACTCTAGGATGAAAATTAGCAATATCGGAAAAAAACCTACTCCCTCTAGCCAAGAACACCATCATCTTGCATAACATCACCAAACAGGCAATTTGCAACATAAAGCCAAATACCTGAAATAAAAACAAATATCTTTCCTAAATTCCCTTAAAATTGTGACAAGCGGTTAATAACATCACAGGAATACATCTTCCTAAAGAAGTCCACACCCTTGGACACATAAGTTGTCAATCTGGCAACTCCCTTGGACACATACTTTGTCTGTTTAGCAACATTTCACCCTCACATTTTCTGAAAGAGTCCACAACACCACCACAACCAGTTGAACAGAAATACCCCATCCCCAATATCTTTTACCATTCTACTTCTCTGTAGCTAAGCAGTTCACTCAATTGTTTGAATAAATTCCATTGGACTCATCTTCTAGTGCCTGATAACATTTGTCCATGGATTCATTATCACTCTAATCACATATATAACCTCTGCCTCAATAGCAAAACCTTATCAGACTTAAGGCACTAAGAAGAGACTTTCAAAAGCCTCATCAAACTGATCTTTTAGAACTAAACAAATGGCTCTACCCTCCCACCAAAAAAAAAAAAAAAAAACTACTCAACCAAAACAAAAACTATGCTCTTTGGCACTAAGAAGAGACTTTCAAGAGTCCACAGGACCCTCATTATTACAGACCTAAGCAACAATCATACTGAAACTTCCACATCATTTAGCTACCTTATTATTTGACACAATCACTCCCTCACTTACCAAGTGCAGATACAAAAGCTCATATTAAAAATCAACTACTTTCTGGGTCTAGAAACTCTCTCAGTTCTTCTCTCCACCATCTAGGACTGCTGCAGGCAAAGGCATTTTGCTTACACACTTGGAATATGGCCTACTTTTGTTTGCCACCACTTCTAGCAGAAATACAACCACCCTACTGACCTTCTCCAATAAAATATGCCATTTTGTCACCAACTCCACTCAGCATGAACATTACTGACTTAGAGTAGCCAAAACAAAATGGCTACCAGTTCAAGCCAGAGCCGGCGTCTTTCTAGGTTCCCTGCTCTACACATTGATCCAGCTAGACTCCACTTACTATGAAACTTCACTTACTATAAAACTTATCACATCCACCTCAACCTATAATGTCAGGAATCAGGCTGAAACTGGCCTCACATGCCAAATCCCAGCTGTCAAACTATAGACTTCTTTTCATAGCTTCTCTGTTCTTGTTCCTAAGCTTTGGCCATTACTTCCCCATTTGATCTCACAGAGATTACAAACTACTGTACACTTAAGCCTCATTTTAAGAAATTTCCTGCAAATCAATACAAATGCAAATGTCATAATGCAGGATATATCACATAATCAAATAATCTCCATCTTCATGACATCCCTCTTATCTTAACTTCTTGCTGTCATGACTTTGTCTCTTGTAAATATATACATAGTTTCCCCAAATGAATGCACATTACTTTGTTTTGCTGTCTTGTTAGCCTCTTATAGTGGAAAATTTCACTGTAATATTTGTGTTGCTTACTTTCTAGAATGTTACAATATTGCCTGCAACACAGGCTGAGCCTAAAATGGCTCAAGCTGTAATCGGAGCACTACCCCAGTAAAGAAAATGTAGACAGATAGACAGATAGATAAATAGATAAATAAATAATGAAGGTCATCAAGATTTATCTTTCTTCCAATAACTTTTATATTAACTATTCAGCCTTTACTAGATTTCATAAAAGTTAGTAAGGACGTTATGTGCAGTACTGTTACACTTTCAGTGATTTATTTGATAATTTTTGTTCTATCATAAGTAAGGGCATCACATCCAGAGCTAAGGATCTCATAATTCCCCTGCACTCATCCCTCATCATACCAGTAATAGAGTACAATGCTCCCTTCTGTATGTATCTCACCATACACTTGCAGCAGCTGGAGAGACCTTAGAGCTTTCTCACCAAGAACATTCTGGGCCTTCACCACATGACCTACATGGACAGAATGAAGGCCCTGTCACTGTATTCTGTATCTTATAGGCTGCTGACAGGCAACTTGTACCTGGCCTATAGAGCAGTCTTGGACCCTGCCCTAATGAAAATGCTGCACATCCGCAAGTCAAATGGGACAAAATTCATTCACTCTAGGGATCTTAACCTAGTCTGTAACATTAACAGGACATGCTGCAGAGACAGATATGTCTCCCAGAGATTGCCATTCCTCTGGAACAAACTCCCAATTCACATAAAACAGAGCTCCTCAATGACCCTATTTAAGTGTAACTTAGACAACTGGATGGGAGACCATAAATTTACCCTAGGGGTGTCACTTATGTGGGAAGTCGGTCTTAATCATAGACTCACACTGCAAATATAGAACATACAACTTGGTCAATAGGGAAACAAGTGTATAACATGGCTGGGCTTATAAAGGCATTAGGGCCAATAGCTTAGTAACCTCCTGTGAACCTATGAACCCATGACTAAAGCTTCTAAACATACATACATACACACACACATAGGTGTGTGTGTGGATAGATAGTGCACTGATACACACACACATACACACACACACACACACACACATATATATATATATATATATATATATATATATATATATATACAGCTAGATAGTGCACTGATCAATGTTTGCTTTTTTTTGAGAGATCCATAACTCAATTTTTTCCCAGTCATGGAATAAGTAAATCATTACAGGTCAAAGAAAGACCTACTTTGTCTATCTTTAAGGTTAGTCTTTTTTTAAACACCTTTATTGAATTATCACTTGTGGCATAAGCAAACTTACATTTATATAAAAGTAAACAAACCATATTAATAAGTTCACATTTTCAAACATTGTACATCACAAATATTGTTCTACACTATATAATCAAAGTACCATTTCATAAATTGTTTGATTGCTGCCTTCTCCTAAACCTCATCTCCCCTCCAAAACATTTTTCTGCATGTATTCTTCTCAAAATTTCCATTTTTTCCTGTGTAATTTACTCGTATTCTTTTCTAAAGAACCCACTTACTGTTCTTTTATCTCTGTTGTAATATTCACTACAAGTATAGTTGTTTAGACTTTGATTTATATCTTCTAGTAATTGCTTTTTTGGCAGCCACCAAAATTAAACATAATGAGACATTACTATAGCTAGACAATTCAGATTTGCCTTCCCAGCTCAAACAAACAATTTCCTTAGTTACACTCATTTGCTCACCCAATATTCCCAACAGAGTACTCTGCATGGAATTTTTAAAGTCTGACAACTCATCAACTCCTAAAGCACATGTTCTCACTTTATTTATTTTATTTATTTTATGTTTGTTTACCAGGATAGTCTGACTGGGCTGTTATCCCTTTTCAGCGGAGGCCCAGGAGAAATGCCCCACATTGCGACTACACTATATAATCAACAGTATTATATAAAATATAAAATATTAAACAAAATAAAATTAAATATAAAATATACAGATAATTAAAATAAAATAAGAAAAATATACAAACAGGGCAAACTGCAATAATAGATAAATTCACATAAGTTACACATACAAAAAATGTACTTTTAGTACAATCTAAGAGCAGTACAATAATAAGAGGAAATAACTATATTAAATAGGTACAAATCAGTATATATTAATAAATTAATAATAGTTTATTTTAGTATCAAAAGATTATGGAAGAGGGAAAGAAAAAGATGTAGGTAACTTAGAAAAAACGACTAAGTATAAGATGAGTCAGGTAGAAAAAAAAAGAACTATAAATAGTACAATAGATAATAATAGTATTCAGCCTGGTTTAAGACATGAGCAGAGCCATGATTTGAATAGGTGAGACTTGAGAAGTGTTTTAAATATATGAGTGTTAGAAGTGGAAAGAATCAGCTGCAGGGTCTTATTCCATAACCTGGAGATACTACTTAATATAAACAGTCACCATGGAAGTTATTAGATCTAATAACTTGTAGAAGGAGCTTATCAGAGGATCTGAGTTGTTGGAATGGATTTTAAGTAGATTTTGTAGAGCTGGACACTTCTCAGGATAATATATTATCTTGTGGGCTATTAAAAGTTGGGTATATATAAGGAGATTTGGTAATTCTAGCCAATCAAGTTGCTGCAATGTAATACAGTGGCATGTTCTAAATGGGGCATTGTTAGAAAATCTGGCAATTTTATTATAAGGTACTTAAAATTTAACTAGTTCAGTTTTTTTCAGATTAGTGAAAATAGCAGAGGCATATAGGAGGGGTGACAGTAAATGTATTCTGGCAATGGATTGCCTGGAGAAATTAGTGAGATAAGGTTTAGCTCTATAAAGGGAGCCAAGTTTAATGTAAACATCTTTAATGACAGTTGCCAGATGTTTGTCAAGTGTAACAGATAAAGTAGGAGAGAATTCATTAAATAATGTTACTGCTTGTTTTCTGTCTGATAAATAGTCATGAAACCAGTGGAGGGCAGAGAGGCTAAATTAAGAGACTGGAATTCTTGTAAAAGTTTGTGATGGGAGACTGAATCAAATGCTTTGGATAAATCCAGGAATGTTGAAGAGACTAGCTGACCACTATTTCTAAAATGGTCGATGGTGTCTGTAAAATGTAAAAGTGCAGTGGTCGTCCTATGGCTTGGTTGAAAACCATGTTCGGTATCAGTTAGAAGATTATTAGAGATAAGATGATTCATAAGTTACCCCTTTCTTCCCCATCACACCTCCAACATTTGCCATTTACCAGAGGAAAAATTCTTTGGAGTCTGCTTGGGGTATAAAAGTATGCATGCAAACACTTCCAGGCAAAAATCCTAAATCTTCTAGATTTTCTTACATATTTGGGAGACATACATATGTCCTCCCATTCTTTCTTTGTGAATTGCTAATCTAATCGTATTCCAAATCTTTTCTAGTAGATTTAGGAACACGCACTCCTGTAGATCATCACACACATACATACACCCTGAAATACCCCTATCATCTCTGCATCACTGAGGTGTTGCTACACTGTACCTACAAGATGGCCCTGCACTTTTGCTGGGTTGCACACATCGATATTATATGTTTTATATTCTGTACTAATTATCTCTTTTTTAAGAGTAGAGTCTGTTCTAGATTCACTTAAAAACTCATCCAATGCAGCTCATTCATTTAGAATCCCCCTGTCTCTTTCTTTGTCTATACTCTGATATCAATCTCTGATACAGAAGGCAATCTCTAGCCTGCAATCTAAATGCTTTCATAGGATCATAGGATCATAGGAGGTTACTAGGCTAATGGCCCTGGGGCCCTTACAAGCCTAGCCAAGAGTTTATCCCCAAAAAAGAAACCTCAGTCAGCACCAGTTGCCCCTGTCATTGAGGGACAAAGGTGGAACTCCTGGGACATATTGATGGTTTCCCATGCACTCATCAAGATTGTGTTTGAAGAGGGCTGGTGGGATACTCTGTTTGACATGTATGGGAAGTCTATTCCAGAGATGAGGCAGACTCTGGGAGACAAACCTGTCTCTCCAGCAGGTTTTGTTGATGTTGCATATTAGATTTAGGCCTATTGAGCAGGTAAAAGGAGTTAGACTTACGGACATGGAACATCTCTAGTAGGGCAGAGTCTGATATTGCCTTGAAGGCAGGACACAGATCACCTCTAAGCAATCTGTATGATACAGAGTAGAGTGATAGTGATTTAGGCTTGTCAGCATAGGACAGGTGTTGGAGGCCATGGACTCTTTGTGAGGTATTTCTGTGGCCTTTCCAGTTGGTGCAGGTGTTTGGAGAGGTACATACCAAATGGGGCATTATACTCAATCATAGGTTTAATAAGGGAAGAGTACAGAGAGGTAATAACCTCATTTTTTCTGGATGCAATCCCTTTACGTATAAGATGAACCAAGTAAAGACTTTTCTGACCACAGCCGCCACATGATGGTCCAGTGTGAGATTGTTGTCAACCTGAGTACCCTGGTCTCTCACCACAGATTGTGTGCTTAGGGGGTTGGCATTGACGTGGTAATCAGTAGGGGCCATGTTTTTGCTGAATGGTATGATAATACATTTTTTTGTGTTTAACTTAAGCCCATGACTTTGGCACCAGTTATTTGTAGCTGTGAGACCCTCTTGCAGTATGTTAACATCAACTGAGTAGTCAGTGATAGCGCCCAACTTACACTCATCTGCAGACTTGGTCAGCCACAGGCCCTTTGTCTTTGCCTGGACCTCTGAGAAGTATATGCCAAACAGCAGGGGTCCCAGGGCAGACTCCTGGGGAACACCACTAGTGACAGGTCTGCTGTCAGAGGTGGCAGCACCTATTTTGACCTTGTGGGTCCTATCTGTGAGCCAGTTGGCCACCTATCTGACTAGATAGGGATTAACACCAAGCTGTGTTAGCTTTTCGATGATGCCCGAGTGGGGGATTGTGTCAAAGGCCTTGGCCAGATCAAGGTAAGCTGTATGTACTGACTTTCCCTCATTCAGGGCCTTGGATTACAGTCTCAAAGAAGTCATCTAGGTTCAACAGGCAAGATCTTCCCCTGACAAATCTGAATTGGGTGGGGTCGAATGCTTGGTGATTGCCTATGTCCTTGTTTATGAGATCCATAATAATACGCTCCATGACTTTACAGATCAGACTTCTCAAGCTGATGGAGCGATAGTTTTCCAGGTCAGTAGTGGCTCCACCTTTGTGCAGAGGGATGATGATAGTAGTTCTCCACTCTGCTGGAATGAAGCCTGTAGTTAGGCTGTGGTTGAATAGGATGCTCAAGGCAAAGCTAGTTCTTGCTGGAGATGGTGCAGAATACAGCCTGGGATACTATCAGGTCCCATGGAAGCTGTATTCTTTGCCTTGGATAGGGCCTTTAACATTTGATTTACAGAGATGTGAGGTGTGGGACAAGTATCTGGAATGTCGATTGTGCCTTTGGGGGCGATAAGGGGGTGAAGTTTGCAATGAACCTATCAGCCAGCAGGTTGGCTAAGTAAGCAGGATCAGTGTAAGTGGTATCATTAAGTACTAGTTTGGAACAAACTTGGGCTTTGCCATGGAGGTTCCTAACGTAACTGAAGAAGGACTTGTGGTTTCCCTTTGTTTTGGAGGCTAGTTTCAACTCATAATTGGCTTTGGAGATTTTCACTAGTGATCTAATTTGTATGTTGAGGCAGAGGATGGAGTTTTTCCAATTTGGAATTTGTTCCTTTTTGCCCTTGGACAACAGTTTTTTCCTTTTGTTGTAAAGCCTGTTGATAGAGGATGTCCACCAGACAGGTTTGTGTTTCCTTGAGGAGTAGATTATAGTTCTGTTGGGTATGGCTGAGTCTATGTAGTTGTACAGGTGCTTGTATACTGCACTGGTGTACTGTTCAGCATATTTGTCTGCATCATCGGGGGGGGTGTGAAGCTGCTAATACCCTCCCTTAGGAGGTTTAGTCAGCATTTGAGAAGTTTTTTAGCCTGGTTACAGCTGGGGACAGGATGTGAAGTATAGAAACTTCAAATGAGACAGACCGATGATCTGATCTCACCAGGGAAGAACATACTACAGGAGTGATGCAGCTGTCACCCATGCTGGTGAGAACCAAGTCCAGTATGTTATCTCCCCTTCTGGGGGATAAGACCAGTTGATCTAGTGCGTTAGAACTGATGAAGTCAAGGAATTATTGGGTGAGTGCATTAGTGCAGGAATAGTTCACCCAGTCTATTGTGGGGTAGTTGAAGTCATCAAGGATCAGGGTGTTAGGAAGTACCTTGATGGAGTCAAGTAGGTCTAGGTAGGAGGTGTGGGTGTCCTGAGACATGGCAGGGGGTCTATAACTGGCTATAACTTGGATGGGTTTCTTGTCAAATGTCAGTTCACCTGGAGTAATTCCAGTGTGTCATGTTGGTAAACCAATCTGGAGGTGTGCCTGTCCTTAATGAAGATAGAGACTCCACCACCCTTAGTCTTTCTGACCTAATTTTGGAGTCAGAAAGTGTGGAATGAGGTATAGCCTGGTAAGGCAGGGCTTCTCTCTGCAGCCCTCAACCAAGTTTTCATGACTGCACAGACATCGGCATCTTCCAGTGTGAGGAGAGCCTCCAGTGAGTTTATTTTCAGATTAAGGCTCCTAGCATTGAGCAGCACAACCTTCAATTTGCTTTTTGACAGATCTTTTAGGTTGAAAGATTTGTCTTCGGAACATGGCCTAAAAAGGCACAATGGGCTTTCTTGGCCACTTCCTGTTCTATTACCTTTCCTTCTCTAAGTATTTGTTCCTAATATCTTGGTTCCTTTGTCAGCTTCCACCAGTAAATTCCAGCCCCACTCTTGCCTATTCTCTGTGCTCCTAATTGCAGTCATCCCTATCAGTAGAATCTCCTTTCCCCATTCCTGGGTCGGCTTAGTCCTTAGTATACTTTCTGCTACTTTCTAAATATAATATTCTATATTACTGTTGTTATTCTCCTTTAGGAGCTCCATTCAAAATCCCAATCCCACTCTTTCTTTCCTTATTTTTTGAATTATATTTATGTGTGTGTGTGTGTGTGTGTGTGTGTGTGTGTGTGTGTGTGTGTGTGTGTGTGTGTGTGTATATATATATATATATATATATATATATATATATATTAGTGAGGTAAGGGGAAGGGGGCGTGGGAGATGGATTAATCAAGGACAGCAAGTACCACAGCAGGTAGCAGGACAACCACATCAAGGGCAAGTTATAGAGGGACAACAACGGGCAGTTTCAGCTCCCCCAGCCACTCAGTTAAATTCTCAAGTTACTCAATTTATAGAGGGTCCTCAAAAGAGACAGCCTATTTTTTATTCCTGTAAACAGGTAGGTCATACTAAAAATAATTGTAAATATTATCGCAGATGGCGCCAGGGACAAGAGGCAAAGGGTAAGTTTATTACTGTAAAAATTTTGATAAGCCACGTGTACCACGACAGCAACAAGTAATGCAGCCAGAAGTACAAACACAGCAGTACATTTCACAGAAATATGTGACCGAGGGTAATAGGGGACTACAGCAGTAACCCCTATATACCACAAACACTCAACAGTCAGTATTCCCAGTACAGCAAAGGGATGGTGTGACACCTATTGTCAATGTACAAAGTAATATTGTTAGCACACAGGATACAACTGTTCTTTCTGACTTTGTTCCTGAGGGTCCAGTAAATCCTAATCAGCAGCAAACAGCTCTGCATCATGAACTTAATCGATCTTCTTATGTTGTCTGTGAAGAGGTCGAGGAAACACTGCAATTATGTCCTTTGCAGTCCAATACCACCGATGATTTGGGGTGGGAAGTAGATCTACTATAGGGGTGTGACTCCCCCACCCAAGTCTCTTTCTTGACTAACTTCAAGAAAGGGAACGATCGATGTCCACTTATCAACATTTGGGTAGAGGGGAACCTGTGGGAAGTTGTTCTTCTAGATGCAGGAGCGGCCGTTTCAGTGACAGGTAGGCATTTGCCTCCTGAGTTGTCTAAACATACATGTTGTTGTTGTGTCTTTTGGCTTTTCCCGGTTAGGGGTTGTCACAGCGGAACTCTGGTCCGCTAATGATTGGCAGTAGATTTTTACGTGCCGAGTTGCCAGCCCTGACGCACAACCTTCAACGAAGGTATACCCATTCACGCATGTCTCCACACAGAAGACGCTCTAGCTGAGAATCGAACAGGACAACGTCTTACTGTGAGGTGACAACGCTACCGCAACACCACCACCTCAGTCTAAACATACATGTATTTCAGGTTTTAATGCTTCTGGATGTCTAAGCCATAGGTAGTAAACCTGTACAAGTACAATTCTCCCATCAAGGGGAACCAGTGAAAGGGGTATTTCTGATGCATGATTCTTGCACATGCACAATCTTGGGAATGAATATATTGTCCAAAATGGGAATTGTCATAGACCTTCCCAATGGCATTATATGGCAAGGACAAGGTCCCATGTTATGTATGATTGAGGCAATACATGTATCAAACAGTTCTGAAAAGGGCCGTACTGTCAGCCCTACTGAAAATGAAGTATGGTTAAAGGTAAAACAACAGTTCCTTACGTTGTGGTCTCAAGGGCCCACACACTGCAGGAAGCTACAGGAAGCAGTTTCTGTAGGTAGTGACAAAGATTTTATTCCACCGTTTCAAAAACAGTATCCGATCCCAAAGGAAGCAGAGACAGACATGCAAAATTGCATACAACGATGGCTTGATGTGGGAAAATTTCAAAAGGGATATAGCCCTACAAATTCACCCATATGGACAGTTAAAAAGAAAGATGGCACATGCTTCATCTCTCACATAAACCTCACCTCTCACACAAAATAAGGTCATGACACATAAACCCACATAGATGAAGGTACTCACTAAAAGCCTATGAAAAGAACAGAGAACTCCCAAACGTACACCACCCACACTCACCACTAAGCAAAAAGAAACCACTACACATATGAACACACACTCACCCATGTTTCATCAAATAAGCCCCTAAGGCAAAACATATCAAATGTCTTAGTCATAGGCGACTCCATAGTGAGACACACAGATGTCCCTCTCACCAGACTGAACAAGGAGAATGTCAGGGTCAGCTGCCTATCAAGTGCCAGGATCCAACAAATCACGCAGGCACTCAAGTCACTCAACAACAAGTACTGTTATGACTCAGTCATAGCCATGTTGGCGTGAATGACTTGAGACATACCTCTCTAGACTATATGAAGAGAGACATGATGGAACTCTCTGCTTATGTGTCCCTAACCCTAAGCAGTATCCTACCCTAACCCAGGATGATACCACAATATAAACAAAAAATGATTGACTTCAACAATTGGCTCAGCTTCTGGTGTCAGTCCAGAGGGATCCAGTATCTGTCAGCCTGGGAGGATATGGTAGACAGACCTCGCTGCATTACTAGAGATGGTCTACACCTGTTTTCCCTAGGCTATCAGATACTGGCAAAGGCCTTTGCCTCCCCATAGTGCCTTTTTTAGGCAATGACAATATAACAAATTTTCCAAAGTAACAAAATCTTATCAAGACAAACTCAGGGTCATGCTGCTTAATGCTAGGAGTTTAAATATGAAACTGCACTCCCTGGAAGCAATCCTTACCTTAGAGTATGCTGACGTCTGTACAGTTATCAAGACTTGGTTCAAGGCCACTGAGAGTATCCCAGCCATGCAAGGCTAAAATGCCTTCCACACATTCAGACCTCAAAATGAGCATAAAGGAACCAAAGGTAGAGGTGTATCCATCTTCATTAAAACCAAATATAATTTGAGACTAGTCAAACAGCATGACTCCCTCGAACTACTCCATGTCTAATTAGCTATTGGGAAAGTACCATACCACAGCATTGCTAACTATACATCCCCCACTATGAACCAGGATAAGCACACCACCTAACTCGATTTACTTGAATCCCTCGCCATACAGCCCAACACCCTAGTCATGGGAGATTTCGACTATCCTTCCATAGACTGGGGGACATACATGAGCAAAAAACACACTTGTCCAGATGGTCCTGGACTTTGTTAATACAAATGCTCTTGAACAGATAGTCTGCACCCCCACTAGGAGCTCTAATTTTCTGGACATAGTACTCACTAACATGGGGGGGGGGTCACTGTACCCTTGCATGATGCCCTTCCTGGTTAGGTCAGACCACAAATCAGTCTCATTTGAAGTAACTACTGAAACTGACACTCACAGGGACAAAAATTATAAAAAATGTTATCAAAGTTAACGGCAGCTTACTAAGCTTCATACCACCTGCAACTGCAGACATCAATGATCACTATGCAGAAGTGTGTATGCAAATGGCCTGTACAAACACTTATGCGACTGCATAAACTCTGATTTACCTAACCAGATCAAAACCAGGTCTTCTCATAAAAATAAGCCACCATGGTGGACTTCAAGTATAAACAGATTATATAACAAGAGGAAGAAACTGTTTTCCAAAAACAAGAGGGATGTCACTCTGCAGAAGAAGAGATTCCTCCTAAGCCTAAATAAGAAATTAAGAAATCTTGTAAAGTCTTCTAAATCAAATTATGAAACTAAAATCACATCGTTATCCAAGGATAATCATAAGGAATTCTTTAACTACATCCAAAGTCTAAAAGGGCCTGCCCAGCTATGTGCCAAACCAGTTGTAGATGGGATCACTCATACTACACTGGAAGGTATCACCAACCTGCTAGCTGACAGATTCAGTGCAAACATCACACCCTGTGCCCACCTACCATATTCAAAAGCATACCTGACACCAGACTTTTGCCTAGTATCTCTAGAGAACAGGTAATCTCTGCACTTGCCAATGCCAAAACATAGCCTCACTGAGACCAGATAATATCCCAGGTTGTTTACTAAACTATTTAAAACAAGACCTAGTGGACCCACTTGGAGTTCTCTTTAATCATAGCTTGAGAATTGGCTATGTTCCTGCAGAATGGATAACAGCAACAGTAATCCCAATGCACAAAGGGGAGCTATCAACTGACCCTGGGAACTACAGACCCATAAGTCTAACCAGCCTCATCTGCAATGCCATGGAAAGAATTAAAAAGGATCTTATCAACAAGGACATAGGTGACCTCCATTGCTGGACCTAACCCAATTTGGCTTTGTTAAGAATAGATCATGCTTCTTATACCTGGTAGACTTCTTTGAGAATGTCATCAAGGTCATGGAAACAGTTCACACAGCCTTTCTCAACCTTGCCAAGGCTTTCAACACAATTCCTCACTCTGGCATCATTGAGAAACTCTCCCTTACCCTTACATTGCTAGATGGGTAGCTAACTGGTTCACCGAAAGAACGCACTCTGTCAGAATTGGTGACTCCACCTCCATCAGTAGACCCATCAGCAGTGGAGTACCCCAGGGGTATGTGCTGGCCCCCTTACTGTTTGGCATCTATTTCTCAGAATTGCAGGCCAAAGTAGACAACCTTTAGCTCACCAAGTTCGCTGATGATTGCAAACTGGGAGCAATCACTGAGTCCCCCAATGATGTCAACATATTACAAGAAGGGCTAACACAACAAATGATTGGTGCCAATGCCATGGTTAAAACTAAATGCAAAAAAATGCATTATTATTCCATTTGACAAAACAGAATTCCCTACAAATTGCAATATTGACAGCACCCCATGGAATTCCAACCCAGTAGTGCGAGACTTGGGAACCCAGATTAACAGCAATTTGAACTTTCACTGCCAAGTTTCTACAGTGGTAAGGAAAGCCTTCTGTGTAACGCACCTCATAAGCAAGGGTATAGCATCCAGGTCAAGGGATTTTATATGTCCACTGTGCTCCACCCTCATCAGATCACTAATAGAGTATACTCCACCATTTTGCATATGCTTCACCAGACACCTGCAGCAGCTGGAGAGACCTCACAGGTTTCTCACTAAAAAATACAGGGACTCCAATCCATGACCTACATGGACAGGCTGAAAGCCCTGTCACTTTACTCTGTATCTTATAGGCTGCTGAGAGGTGACTTATGCCTGGCCTATAGGGCAATCTCCAACTCTGCCCTAATGGAAATGCTGCACATCCGCAAGTCAAATGGCACAAGCATCACTCATTCTAGGGATCTCAGCCTAGCTTGTGACATTAACAGAACATGCCAGAGAGACAGATATGTCTCCCAGAGACTGCCGCTTCTCTGTATAAGACTTGTTATTCATGTAAAACAGAGCTCCTCACTGACCTTATTCAAACGCCACCTAAATATTTGGATGGTAGACCACATTACCACCGTAACAGCTACAAACAAATACAATGTGAGGGTCATGCTGCTCAATGCTAGAAGTCTAAATCTCAAAATCCACTCATTTGAAGCATTCCATAAAATGGATAACATTGACATTTGTGCTGTAACAGAGACCTGGTTCAAGGCAGCAGAAAGCACCCCTGCACTACCAGGCTATAACTCATTCCACACCTTTTGGGTCCAGAACTTGAACCAAAGCTCCAAAGGCAGTGATGTTTCCATATTCATAAAGGATGCGCACACCTCCAGACTGGTAGTCCAACATATCAGAGATACTTTAGACAGCGATTCAGGCCATAGCCCGCTATAGGTCTTCAACTATGTCCCAAGACTTACACTCCACGTTCCTTAGCACCCTGGAGAATATTAGGGTCCAATCTAACACTCTCATACTGGGCGACTTCAACTACCCCTCCATTAACTGGGAAAACTTCTCATGTAGCAATACACTTGCCCAACATTTCCTGGAATGTATTAATTCTAATGCTCTGGACCAGCTCATTCTTACCCCCACTAGAGGTAGCAACATCCTTGACCTGGTCATTACTAACATGGGCAACCATTGCTTTACACCAATAGTCAACTCCTCCCTGGTTAGATCTGACCACAAACTAATCACCTTGGAAATCCACATACCCCCCCCCCCCACAAAGGTAACCATCATGAAAAACTTCTCCAAAGCTAACTTTGGGCTCATAAAAACAGAGATGGCTAACTTCACGGCACCCATGCAAATGGAGATCAGTTGCATGACCGCCGATTTATACACCAATGCACTGTATGAACACATACACAAATGCATGGATCTCGCCATACCCGATAGAACCAAGACACTCATCTCCAAAAAAAAGGAAGCCAATCTGGTGGTCCCCTGCCATAAACAAACTGTACAACATAAGGCGGAAACTGAGGCGGAATAAGGTGAAGACCTAAGACTGGAAAAACTCCCTTATTAGCCTCAACAAAAAGTTGAGATCCCTCATCAAATCCTCTAAAGCTAGCTATGAAAACAGAATTGCAGCAGATAGTAAAGACAACCACAAGGCCTTCTATAGTTATGTAAAGAATATCCGCAGCAATACCCAGATTTTCTCTTAAGCTACTGCACAATGGTACCGCCTATACTGAGCCAATAGATAGTGCCAATTTACTGGCCGACAGATTCAGTGCCAACTTTACCCCTCCCCCAAAGGACCAATCACAATGCCAGTAGATTGCCAGGCACCCAGTATTACTGCTGCACAGGTTAAAACAGCACTGTCCAAGGACAAGAATACAGCTTCTATGGGACCTGACAATATCCATGGCTGTGTTCTACATGAACTATAGAGTGAACTGACACCTCACCTGTGTGCCCTGTTCAATCACAACCTCAACTCAGGCTTTGTCCCTACCGAATGGCGCACTGTTCCAGTCATCCCTCTCCACAAAGGTGGAGTGACTACAGACCCTGGGAGCTATCGCCCCATTAACCTGATGAGTCTGATATGCAAAGCTATGGAATGCATCATCATGGACCTAATAAACAAGGATATAGGGAATCTCCAAATTCTGGATCCCACACAATTTGGTTTTGTGAAAGGTAGATCATGCCTGCTCAACTTGGTCGACTTCTTTGAGTCAGTCACTGAAGTCCAGGCCAACACGAAGGGACTCTGGCTGACAATGTTCATAGACTATTGCAAGTTAGGAGCTATTATTAACTCCCCAAGTGACGTTGACATCCTACAGAATGGCCTCACTGAGACCAACGACTAGTGTCAGAACCTTGGCCTTAAGCTCAATGCCAAAAAATGTGTCATCATCCCATTTGGAAAAAACCCAGTTCCCATGAATTATCTCATCAATGGTAGTCCACTGAACACAGAAGGCATTATAAGAGTTCTGGGAACAAAGGTTGACAGCAACCCCTCTTTTGATCACCACATTGCCTGTGGTCAGAAAGTCCTTCTATGTGGCACATCTCATTACTAAGGGTTTTGCATCCAGGAAGAAAGAGGTCATTGTCTCCCTCTACTCTTCCCTCATTAGGCCAATCATCGAGTACAATGTCCCATTTGGCATGTACCTCACTAGACACCTGCAACAACTGGAGAGGCCACATAAGTACCTCACAAAGAGGATCCTAGGCCTTAAACACTTGTCCTATAAGGACAGACTCAAAAAACTCCAACTATTTTCTGTCTCATATCACCTACTTAGAGGTGATCTCTGTTTGACTTACAAAGCCATGTCTGACCCAGCAGTTTCATATATAAGCAATTAAAACATGTACTAGCATCTGAAGCAGATGTTAAATTGAAATGGACCATGTAGTTAGCCTTATTGAATTGTACTCCATTGTTATGAAGCTTGGTTTCTTTCATTAAAAACATGCATAGCATAACTTGTGGCAAAGGTAGCCATAAGCGATTTTACTAAGGTCTCTGACAAATATATTTTCTCTCGAGAAATAATGCAGATTGCATCAAGGATACCAGAACACACCACCAATATTCTTCTCCCGCTATCAGGGAATCCACTACCCTAGTAAATTCAGAATGGAAAAGACCACAAATTCCATGTCCCTTTAAAATGAAGTCAAGCTGTGTGTGCACAACCCTCTTAGTAACCTTCCCTATAAATGAGATAGGACAGTGACCATCAACATTATCAGGATCAAGAAGGCGTCCAAGATCGTGACAGTAGTATAGGCAGCTAAAAACAGAACTCTGAGCTGAGAACCATTTAAAAACAATCAAAGCCCGTGAGGTACTGTAAATTGTTAACAGAAGTTAGAAGCTAAACTCTTTATGATGTCTAGAATGTCAATAAAGAAGTGGAAAGTAAAATAAAAGAGCAAGTGTGGAAAAAAAACAAAAGGGGACTGAAAGCAGGATGGAAAACAACTGGAAAAAGCAGATAGTAATGGCTGCTGAAGAAGAAAACTCTTCTGTCACCCCAGAGATAAACATTAACTAAATGCACTATGAAATATAAATATAAATTACATGTATTATATTTCACATTTTACTTAAAAATAAAAGTTTATATTTAACCAGAAAGGAAGCCATACTACATGATGTCTGGTGAAAACTACATCAGTTTTCAACTGTAAACTGTGTTATGTTGCTTTCAATAAAAGGTTCTGTGAGACTGGAGGAAGGAAGGGAAAAAAGAAACGGTACGATGAATGAAAATAGAAGCTAATACATAATAGAAAGAAACTGGCAATAATGTATAAAGTTAGCATTGGTAATGCTTGCATTTGGTCTAATAATGAATACAAAGTTAAAGAGACAATTATTCTGACTGCAAGTAAGATAGGTGCTGCAAACACTAAATGAGAAAAGTATGTTACATGCAGGGGAATACCTGTATGGGAAATGTTGTTTGATAAAACAACAATGTAAGCTGCACAGTGGAAGATACTTTAGTATAACTGCAATCAGTAAGCACCAGTGAGAAAACAGCTATTTTATACTGCGTGATGTTTGCTTATAGTAGTATTTGTGATTATTGAGATTTTCAGTCTGTAGATGGACCTATATTGTGTTTAATGCTAGTGGGGTGCAGATTACCTTCCTTGACAAACTAGCTTGGCTTGACTACAAGACGATTGAGCCACTTTGTCTGGATAGTTAATGGGTTTGATAGCTTGAAAACAGTTACTGCATTTGAAATAACTATGAGGAAATGTTAAAACAAGCACTAGTTGCAGGAATGAACACCCTGCAGAAAAGAATACAAATTTAAAGTAACAAATATACTAAATGAAAAAATATAGCAGGAGCAACAGGTCTAATAAAGAATAATCTGCAATCGTACTTAAATATGATACCAATACATGTAAACCCATATGAATTATAGAAGGAGGCAATACTGGGCATATTGTGGGTGCTGAGGAAAGCACTTTTAGCTAACATCAATATTAATTTCATGAACTCTAATTGTACCCTGACTTAGGAATGAGGTCCATTCCCATCATGGCATTAGAAGCCCAAAACCCTGGAAGAAATTAAAACCGAGAGTTTAGTATGAGAAATAACTACATTGTTAGCACTGTTTAGAGAGGAGATTTTGAATTGTTTTCTTGGGTATGAGATTTAAGGGAAAATTAAATATTTTTTCTGGGATTCAACAGAAGTTGATTGTCAGAGAGTCAGCTTTCCACTGAGTAAAAGGCAACCTGGGAGGCTGCCTGTAGCTCTGGGTATGTTGTAAGAGGAGCAGGTAAAAGTGGAATAATCAGTACATTATATAAGTGGTGCTTGTTGAGAAGATGTAAAAATTGCTTATGAAAATGTTAAAAAGGAGAAGACCAATGATGGGGCCTTGTTGGACATCAGAATTTACTGAAAGATAAGGTGAAGTCACTGACAGCCATTTTACTGACTAATATGTGTGCGACAAGTAACCAGAAAACTGTTTAATCACAGTGAGAAAGAGGCCCAGGGCAGACATCTTTGACAGGAGTTTGTTATGGGAGACTGTATCAAAAACTTTGGATAAGTGTAAAAACAGAGCTGATAGAAATTTGTCACTGTCTCTGGCCTTGCTGATAGTGTCTATAGACAATACCAGGCAGTCATTGTACCAACAGATCATTAGAGGTAAGCAGTTTTTCTTGGAGAAGATGATGGATAAATTCTTTATGTATACATTTTCCAATATTTTGGACAGAGGGGACAGCATTGCAATGAGTCTAAAACTGGTGATTTATTTGAGTTCCCACCCTTGTGATGGGAAATTGCATGGAATGTCTACCAGAGGGATGGAATGAAGGGCTTCTCTATGGATCTATTGATAAAAATTGACACAGGAAAAGCAATAGAGTCAGCAACTAGTTTAAGGTATTCTGGTGGGAGATTGTCTGCAGAGGGTGAGCATAGCTTAAGTTTGTATAGTAGATGTCTAATATATGAAGTAGAGACTGGATTTAGTGTGAAGAGGGCATTGTTTGATGAGGAAGGAAGTATTGATTTTTGAGGAGAACTGAAAGGAGTTTGAGGTAAGGACAGCTATACAGCCTATGAAGTAGAAGTTGAATTTAGTAGCTCTTTCTAGGGGGAAGAGGTTAGGGCATGGCTTAGGTATTCTGGTGGGAGATTGTCTGCAGAGGGTGAGTATAGCTTAAGTTTGAATAGTAGATGTCTAATATATGAGGTAGAGACTGGATTAAGTGTGAAGAGGGCATTGTTTGATGAGGAAGGAAGTACTGATTTTGAGGAGAATTGAAAGAAGTTTGAGGTAAGGACAGCTTTACAGCCTATGAAGTAGAAGCTGAATTTAGTTGCTCTTTCTAGGGAGAAGAGGTTGGGGCATGGCTTAGAGACACTGTTAGTATTTTGTATGGAGGACTAGACTATTCTAGGATTGCATTTTTGATTGTTTTGAGGATAAGAGTAGCATTATATCTTATTACAAGGCTGTCTTTTTGTGTGGTTGCAGAGTTCTTTGTAGTATTGTAGGTTCTAAGAAGATATGTCTTTCTGCCATTCTTTCCATGACTTATCTCAGCTGCTAATCAGGCTTCTACTTTGACTGGAGAGACAGGGAACATAGCTGGGGGGGGGGGGGAGGTCATATAGGGTATTTAAAAATATGGTATTGAATGTATGTACTGCATCATCTAGTGGTAGGGTTATGAGAGTGGATCAATTAAATGATTTTAGGGTATCAGTGAACACATCGCTGTTAAATTGTGAAAGGTTGTGGGTCTCCCTATATAAATGTTGTTTTAGTGGTGGGAGATAAGTCTGCAGATATATATATATATATATATATATATATATGATGAAGATCACTGACAGCCTGGGAGCATACCTGATGAATTGTATTTGCTAGGATCAGAGACCAGGATCCAGTCTAAAGTGAAGCAATTACTTTTGGCCTTGTTGTTGTGAATGTGAGAAGTAATAATTTCTGTTAAATGATGTAAATTAATATAAGTAGTGGGATAGTCTGATATAAAGTTTGGCAATTAATGTTGACATTTCCAACAACAATCTTTTTTAGATATCCAATGTAGGATATCTTTCTGAACTGGAATATTATTACCTGGGGAACATAGATAACAATTTTGCAGAGTTTTTTTTGGTTATTTAGTTTGACAAGAGATAGAAGTAGCTCTGTAGTGTTGAAATTTTGTGGGGTTTTAGTAAAGGGAAAGAGCGTCTGAGAGTTGGGATAGAGAATAGCCATACCATCTGTTTTTGTATGTAATCTGTCAGATCAAATTATATTTTAGCCTGGGGAAAGGATTCCTGAGTCTTTTATCTAAGGTTTCAGCCATGTTTCAGTGACCATGACAATATCTGGTTAGTTTTGTGAGATTAGGGAATGATCTTTGGGTTATATTATACTCCAGCAAGTGTTCTTTTTTTCAGCAGGTTGTTTTGACTACAGCTGATTGACACACATGCACTTTAATTGTACAAGACAGTGGTGTGCTGTAGTGTTTTTTTTGTACCTTTCACCACTATTGTGAAAACTTGAGTTGGTATGGTATGTATAAATAAAGTGTGTGGAGGAGGAGACCCCCATAAGAGCAGTGAAGTCCCCCTGCAAAAAGGCCTTTTATATCATTGTGTTACAGTTTTAGATTAAGTTTCATGATTTAAAAAAGTCAATGACCAACATAAATTTTACTTAGTACAATATGAAGTAGCTGGCTCATACATTGCCCAGAGCTATTTCCCGATTTGACATCTCTCAACATCATTGAGGAGCTAAAGAAATAGTCTGCAATTTGATGGCTGGCTGATACTCAAATGCAGGATGCAACCAGCCAATTAGGTCATGTTTGTGTATCTCACTCCCATCAGCACCTCCTCCAAAGGATCTGGTACCTGGTGCTCCTGAAATACAAGAGCCAAGCATGTCCCATTTCTGCACCCCACCTCTGCCCCACCTTCCTCCTCAGCTAAGTGCAAATAGAAAAAAAATAGCTCTTCCCTTTCATTAAACTGTAGAAAAGCAGCTGCTACAGTTTATGCCCAAGAAACACAGATCGCTAAAGCACTTAAGTTTTATATATATATATATATATATATATATATATATATATATATATATAAAACTTTCTGTTTAAACTGCAGCAAACTGCTGGAAACAAATAGCAAGAGGTTACTGCAGTTTATACCATGCATGGAGAATTACTACGGTCATATTTGACTTAAAAATAAAAGAAAGAAAAAACTCTTTTTTTTAAACTGTAGCAAACTGCTTGCTATATTTGTAGGAAGTACTTGCTACAGTTTAGACCACACACAGAGTGTTACAAAGCTCAGCTTTGAATGCAAATGCAGTACCAGCATTTAAAAGACAGTTTGCACTATCACTAAAGATCGACTGGGATCAGCTGATGGCAGGCCCTAGCACTTTGCCACTGGGGCAGCTGTCCCCTTAGCCCCACCTTAAGGAAATCCATCTATGTGGCTCAGATTTGAAGTAAAGGGCATAGCATCCAGATCTAAGTATGTCATAGTACCACTGTACTTGGCCCTCATCAAACCAATAATCGAGTACAATGCACCCTTTGGCATGTACCTCACCAGAAACCTGCAACAACTGGAGTATCCTCAGAGGTTTTTCACCAAAAAATACAGGGTATAACCAACATGTCTTATGAAGGCCAATTAAAAGTCCTGTCACTGTATTCAGTTTCCTACAGATTACTGAGAGGTGATCTATGCCTGACCTACAAGGCAATCTCTGACCCAGCCCTGATGGAAATGTTGCATATTCACAAAACTAACTGCATAATGGTTACCCGCTCTAAAGATCTAAACCTGATCTTTGACATGAATAGATCATGCTAGAGAGACAGACATCTGTCCTAGAGATTGCCCATCCTCTGGAATAGGCTTCCTATTCTTGTGAAGAAGAGCCCTTTCCTTACCATCTTCAAGTGCAATCTGGACAAATAGATGAGAAATCATAAATTCACTCCTGGACCAGCACCCATGTCCCTTAATGACAGAGGCAGTCTGTAAAAATAATCAAAACCCTGCTTGCTAACTCTTGTTATCTGGGAAATCCATCTGTGGGGCTCAGATTTGAAGTAAGGGCCATAGCATTTAGATCTAAGTATGTCATAGTATCACTATACTCAGACCTCATCGAACCAATAATTGAGTACAATGCACCCTTTGGCATGTACCTCACTAGGAATCTGCAACAACTGGAGTGTCCTCAGAGGTTTCTCACCAAAAAATACAGAGTATAACCAACATGCTATATGAAGACCGATTAAAAGCCCAATCACTGTATTCAGTTTCCTACAGATTACTGAGGGGTGATCTGTGCCTAACCTACAAGGTAATGTCTGACCAGCCCTGATGGAAATGTTCCTTATCTTCTGTAACAATTGTATGTGATTTTCTTTCTCATGTACTCCATTTTAATAACAGTCTTCTATGTTATGTTTCTGAAAACTGACTTAGCTCTGAAGTTCTCTCTGTACTGTAGTCTTCATTTTTATTTTCTTTTGTATAGCATGAAAAATAAATATGCAACCCTATGAAACAATAAAGGAAATTCACATGTTTTAAATTAATTGATATTAACGGATATTATTTCTATTATTTCTAATCATTTTGTATGGAGACGTGCAAGCAAGGCAGATCTCTGCACTTCATTGAATTTGAAATGGCAGAGCAAATCCCCACATACTGACAGTGGTTAACATTGTAGTGAGGGTTATTGAACAAATGTACATGGCTTTTCCTACTCATTTAATGAAATAATACAGGCTTGGAAGGATTTAAATATATCTGTTTTGTTAAATAAACAATTCAGTAACAGACAAGGCAGTATCCTGTCAAAAAAAAGTTATTGAACAATTCTCACATGTAGAATTTCTTTTCAAGATTATACATAGCATGGTTCTTATATAGAATAGAAAAGCCTTAAAAGTGTAAAAGGGAGAAAGACACATAATGCATGTAATACATAATTCATCATCCTCTATTTCTGTGTTTTGGGTCCTCACTTACTTTCAACCAATGAGCACCTTGCACATGTGCTGAAAACTATTGGGATGTGACTAATGCATTTCAGAGGGGAACACTGATTTCTAAAGCAATTGTGAGTTTGTCCTATGATGGCAACTAGAGCTGGGTACTTGATCACTACATCTCTTTCCAGGACAATTCCAGATATCCTTCATGTCTGCTGGAGGACTTAGTAATTTCTTTAACTTAAAGTTTCATGCAGACACCTGATGATTTTTGAAGAAGTGACAAGCCAGTGGATATTTTAGTTGAAATACCTGCATCATAACTTTTTTTGCCACTGTGGTTCTCGTCTCCATCCATCAAAACCAACAAGCCTTAACATTTCCTCTGCACATGTCAAAGCAGTCCAATGGTTGGCATGTAGTGATGTGGTGGGAGGGCTTTTCCATCTGCTTCTGTAAGCAATGCTGTTTGCCAAAAGCCACATTTTCCACCTCCCTTTGTAGGGATGCCTCTAGCTCATCTCTGGTCTCCACCATAGATTTACAGGTATAGCATGTGTCCTGAAATGTATGTATCCAACAATGCACCTAAGGGAGGTTCTCAGAATTAGCCTAATCTTTCATCTCCCTGCTCTGCCAGATCCTCAAGTGTCAAGACATCTGGCTTCAAAGTTATTCTTTTCCTCAAGGTTTACAGAGGCATTATACCAGCAGTCACCCTGCTTTATGAAAATATACCTGCTGAGGTGACTCAAGAATTATGACAGGTTGTTGACAACATTACTCTGTCAAATGGAGATAATTTATTATGGTAGCATATGCATGTGATTCAGCAGCCCACTACAGGAACATTGCTGCTCTGATGATGCAAAAACAAGGACCATGGACTTATCTTATGAGGTTTTCTTTTAGTTTAGATAGCAGGCAAAGGATTACTTGAAATACCTATTAATTAATCTGGTAAAAGAGAGAACCTCATTATGTGTTTTTCATACATAACTTAAACAAATTACCTAAAGCACAAACATATATTTTCATGGCAGATAAGGATCTTTTTGTTTTATAAAATCCACCCATTTCTCTACCTGTAAGTAAGTTGCCAGTTCTACCTAATGACAGCATATTTTCCTACCCCATGTAAAACTTTCTTTATGACTTTCCTGTGCTTTCTTGAAATTAGTCATCATTTTTGGCCATGCCACCTAATTAGGCAGCCTTTGCCATTCACCTATCCTTTCCTTGAAATACTTTCTCTTCAAATTTCCCCCAAACCATCTACCTTACACTGTCATGTTATGTAGTTTTGTTTTAATGCATATGTATTATATAAAAAAGATATTACTCATTTGTAGAATATGGATTCTTTTTTTTTCCATACTAAGCATGTCACTTTCTCTAGTTTCTCTTTATATGGTTTGTTTATGATATAGATTGTATACCACATTAGTTTACCATGTGTGAAATGGCTATATCTTTTAAATTCTTTACATAGACAAGATCATGAAAACTGCACACAATATTTTATATTTGGTTTTATTAAATGGCTAAAATGACAGATAATTTTTTGCTTCTTATTGTAGTGCTTCTCCTTACATATCCTGTTATGACACTAGCCTTCCTTCTGGTCTTCACATATTATAAGCTTATCTTAAAATCATCTAAGTCTACCCCAGATCATTTCACTTCTAGAGTGTTGCTATTTCTTCCTCTAAGCTGGGGACATTTTGTCAACTGGGTTTGCCTCAGTGGAGAGATGTCCATTTTCAGACCATACCAGGAAAAACTCAACATAAAGTGGTAAAAATAAATTGAAGTTGATATACAGTGAAAACAGAAAATAGCATTTATCTTCATTCATTTAGTGCAGTACTGCAGTCTACATTAGCACAAAATTATCTGTTAAATGCATTTCACTTTCTGTCTCCATTCTTTTGCTATAACCCCCTCACGCTTCTTCCACCTGTCTCATAAATTCACAAATGCCTCCATGAATTATTGCTCCACCAAAGTTTTGGTATACTGTTCCCTGGGTCCACAAACTTTTCTGAAGAAGCATTTTCATACATCAGGTGCACACTTAGTCCTTACAATCAGCTGCCCATTTCCCCCTCCTTCTTATTGAGGGTAACTCCTTCACAACTCTCCAACTTGACCTTTTGCACTCATATCTTCCTGTTCCAGTCTCCAGTAAGATGAGCTCCAGCTCCTCTACCTTCTGCACATATCATTTTCCTATTTCTTCCCAAATGCCCTTTTGGTGGCCTTGCTTTGCATTCCTTCCAGCATTCTGAAGTACATGTTTTTGTATGGCTTTCAGAACTGCACGTCATAATTAAGGTGTGGTCTGACTACACCTAGCAATAAAGGAATATATCCTGTTTTTGTTTGTTTGTTTTCTTTGTTTGTAGTGCCAGTTTCTTTGAGTGTACACCCACATTCTGTTCATTGCTGCCACTGCCTTCTCACTCTGCTTCTGATGGCCCAATCCAGGAGTGATAATTACTCAGATCCTTTTCTTGCTCTGTTGGCATCAGTTCTACTCATGTTGTTGATACTTTTCACCAGGGTTTTTGTGGCCCAAGTGCCTTACATTACATTTCTCTGTACAAGATCTCAAACGCCATCTTTCATCTCACTTTCTCAGCCTTTCCAATTCCTTCCTTAGACACCCCCTATTCTTCAGTGCTGCTATTATCCCTGTATCATCTAAGATGTATCTGAAATGAGCATGCTGAAGAGTAGTGGACCCAAAGCTAACCTGTGTAGGAGTCCATTATTAATTTTTTTTTGCCAACAACCCACTGCATCCCAACACTCATCCATGAATCAATGTATTTCCCCAGTCTCAGTCCTTCCTATAGCTGCTGGAGTTGTAAGGGCAGTAAATAGTAAGGACCAAAGTCAATGGCCTCAGTGAAGTCCAGCTAGACCAGATCTACCAGTATTCCCCAGATAAGTTCAACTGTAAACAGTCATAACAGTGGTAGTTTGAATTTGGTGTCCCACCAGTTTCCAGATTCTTTCCTTATTCCTTCAGTGACTCTATGAGTACACGAGGATTGTATAATGTAAGGAAACAAGTTCTGTGTTGAGGGGACCAGGTGCAAAGTAGAGCTTGTCACCACTGCTAACCTTAGTGTGCAGAATGAAAAGATTAACAGAAGGTGAGAATGTGAAATAAGAACATGAATGGGATGCTGAATGTTGAAATTAGCATGGAATATGCAAATGATTAGGCAGAGAAAACAGAGACAGTAGGTAATATATAAGTGAATGGTAAAAGTGCTGGCTCTTGCTAGAGTGCTACAGTGATTTTGAAAGCTTGGTGGTAGCTAAATAAATCTACAAACCTTATTTAAGTAAAGCTCAAAAAAGGTGGGTGTGAATGCCTGTTGAGGAGGAGGAGATTGCAATGGGAAAACTAAATTCAGTCTACGGGATAAATGCAAATTCCACTTACATGTATTTATCTACAAGAATGAGGAGATGAAAAATGAAGTAAGTTGCCCTTAGCAGTGCAGAAATCATAAAGTACAGCACACTGAAATGGAAATGACATGCCCGATGTAACCACAGTCTTAGATACATACATTGCTTCACTGCGTCATTTTCAGTATTACTGTCTGCCATGTGTATAAACTAATAGAGGGAGGACCTCTTAAGTTTGCCAGCTGTTTTGTTAGTTAGGCTGAAAGTTAAACTAACTTGATCTGTTATTCTTGGGTGATTCCATTTTTTTTTCATTTATGCCTTGCTGTAGGCCCAGTGTGCAATGACATCATCATGGATATATATCTTCAGATGAATTATCAGTGAGCGTCCCTATTTTTGCATCACATCAGATGCCCATTGTATAATCACAGATCATAGCACAGCTAGAAAATCATTTTCTCCCCACAGGGTAGGTAAACCAGCAAAGCACTGTTTTGACTTTAAAAATATTACTGAGAAAGTTCTTGCTGGTGAACCAGATGTGGGCAGACTCCATATCCCTACCCAAGCAGTACCTGCAAATGGTCAGTTGTGATCAGTATACTATACTGGTAAAAAAAGTAAAATAAAATAAAATAAAACATCAGTACTGAGTTCATTGACCAGAGATGTTCTACCTTTAAAAATACCTAAGTATATTATAATGTGTAGCTCTGATACTGAGAAGCCGAACAGTAAGAGAATTACTACACACAGAGGAAATTGAGATTTAGTCTAAGGCTCACTAGAGTACAGCAGAATGGATGGCTGAAGATGACAGTATGCTGGCAACCATTACTCAGAAGGATATGTTGGATAAACAGTTCAATACCGAGAATATGCAGCTGAGGTCAGGTTTATATTTGACAAATTCATTCAAATAATGCAGGTTAGATAGACTCAAATGCATTTTTGGCATATATAAATATTGCTGCAGTTAACATGCTTTTGCCTGTATTCATACAGTTCGTGCAAACATAAGTTGTGTTGCCTGTTGTCATTTAGACATCGGACTACAGTTAACTGCATACTTCATAATTTGGTGCCTTTTCAGGAACTTTGGAGAAGTAATGGAGTATGAAGATGTGTCTGTGACTGTTAATATTAGAATATTAGTCTCCTTTTTTCTTTTGAAACTATTTCTAGCCATAGTCACCCTGCAAGTTTCAGATCATACTCACCTATAGTCTCATTGAATTACTCCCGACATCCTGGCATCCAGAGATGCTGGATGAGAGAGGCGAGACCCTGGGATCATGCCCCTATCCAGTGTAGGCTTAGCAATATTTTTTTGTATGCTTCTACTATTGCTATATATCATATAATCTAAGCAATATTACATAAATTATTAAATTCCTCCCTTTTTTAATCAAGAAACATCTTTATTAAACCATCACTCACTATACAGACAATCATACATTTATATAAATGAAAACAAACCACACAGGCACAATCCTAGTTGCAACCATTTTACCTCACAAACCATACTGACACAGTCCCAGCTGCAAACATTATATATCACTTATAATCTACCCAATATTTCTCACTCAAACATTACATAGCTCATTTAAGTCCTGCGGCATTTTAGACCTCATTCCTCCCTTGTATGCATTGTTAGCACAATTCCCATTTTTCCTATGTAGTTTGCTTCTACCCTTTTCTAAAGATCTGAATTCCAGTTGCTTTATCTCTGTTACTATATTCACTACTTCCAGTATAGTTGGTTTAGATTTTGATTTCCATTTTCCAGTAATTGTTTTTTTGGCAGCCACCATTATAGACACAGCAAGGTCTTACTATGTCTAGGCAATTTCAATTCTGTATCATAGTTCAGAAAAATCATCTCCCTCGTCAGACTAATCTGCCCACCCAGCATCTCCAACAGTGCATCCCACAAGGAAGCCTTAATGTTTGCCAACTCACTGCACTTCCAGAAAATATGTTTCCAGTTATCTCTTTCTTCCCCTTCACACCTCCAACATTTACTGTCTACCTGAGGAAAAATTCTCTGGAGTCTACTTGGGGTATAAAAATATCTATGTAAACATTTCCAGACAAAAATCCTAAATCTTCTAGATTTTGTTACATATTTGAGAGACATACATATATCCTCCCATTGTTTCTTTGTGAATTGCTTGTCCAGTGTTTCTTCCCAAGCCTTTCTAACCTCCTCTGATTGATTCTTATAGTTATGCAATATTTTATATGCTTTACTAATTCCTTTTTTCTCAAAAATGTGTTTTTATTTTTCAAATACATATGAATGAATTCCATAGTATTTATACATATCTTAACTATGTACAGTATTTACATTAGCCTGACACTATAACAGATCATAATGTATACGGTTACTTTATAAGTATGTCCAATCCATTATCAGAGTGTCTGATCAGTTTATTGTATAGTGTCAGTCAACGATAAGACTTTTCCCCAAGGGTTGTTGATAAATGGCTTTGGATAAATTCTTAGTTCTTTAATTTTAATTTCCAATAATGCTGTTGTCTTCAATAGGATGTAGAAGTCTTCCAAAGTTGGTATTGTGTTTGCATTCCATCTTCTTGTTATACACTTCCTTGAAATTGCAAGTATAGTCCATACTAGATACATGTTTGACCTATTCAAATGAGGACCTTCGTTGAAATGTAATAATACAAGAGCTTTAGTTAAATAAAATGATTCATTAAATAAAGCTTGTAGAAAGTTATTAATACCATTCCAAAATGGTTTAATTTTAACACAAAAAAAAGAAAATGTGGTTCCAATCTGCATTATGTACTTGCTCACATCTCTCTCCTACATATTCCTTTTAATTTTACTGATTCTATCTGGGGTTAAGAATGCTCTGTGCATGCATTTCCAATTAAAAACTTTCCAGTATTGTGTAAAAGATGTAGATTTTATTGATAATAAGATATTTGTTTTAATATCTTCAGTTAACTGTATTGCATGTCCTTTTGTTAAATATATGCAATATGAAGTTTTATAGTTTATCAATATTTTGTAAAATTTTGAAATACTGTTTCCCATGTCAAAGTCATTATATATGATTTCATATATGTATTTCATAGATTTAGGTATTTCTTTAAATGAAGAATTGTTAATTATTCTATTTAAATCTTGCAAATATGACAGAATACTCTGTAAAGTTAGCCAGTCCTGTTGTTTTTATTACTTGCATATCTAAAACTTTTAGTTCTTTGATACACTGGAGCCTAATGTCGCTTTTGTATTAAATAATGTTAGTAATATGTCATCAGCAAATAGCATTACTTTAGAATTGTATTGTTCATAAACATCTATTCCTCTGATTTTTATATTGTTACAAATTGAATCTGCCAATATTTCAATAGCCAGAGCAAATAGAATCAGTGACATGGGACATCCTTGTTTAATGCCTTTTGTTATATGTATAGATTCAAAGGTAAAAGGACCTAACTTGACATACGCTGAATTACTTGTATATATATTCTTTAGGAGATGAACAAAGGATGCAGAAAATTCAAATAACATTAAGATTTGAATAAATAGTCCCAATTTAGGGAATCAAAGGCTTTCTCTATATCTAAGCTAATTATGAGTGTTTCTTTATTTTCTTTATTAACATAATCTATAAGAGAAATTATCCTTTTAATATTGTCATGTGTGTGCCTATGATATATAAATCCAGTTTGATCATTATTTATTGTTTTGGATAATGGTATTTTCATTCTGTTAGTTAATATTGTCATAAATATCTTATAGTCATTATTTAATAATGATATAGGTCTATATGAGGTACAGAGGTTTGGGGATTTGTTTTCCTTTAGGATTGGTGTGATTAAGGAATATCTCCAAGAGGGTGGTATTAAAGCTTGTGAATGAATTTCTAATAGAGTTTTATGGAAGAGGGATAGTATCTTTGAAGGAAAAAAGTTTATATATTTCCATAATTATGCCATCTATACCTGGAGCTTTATTATTTTACCATCTTTTATTGCATCTGTAATTTCTTTGTAGGATATGGGTGCTTGCAGATCTAGTTTTAATTTTTCTGGTATTTTTTTTTTTTATATTAGAACATTTTTCATCTAGATTTAATTGATCGATATGTATATTTTCTTTTTGGAAATGTTCCATATAGTGATTTCTATAGGCATCAAGAATGTCACCTATATCCGAGATATTTTTCCCTTTCTTTTCATGGAAGATACTATTAATGTTATTAGCTTTTGGGTGTATTTTGATTCTTGTGGATAAATTATGTAGATATTTGGGAGACATGGCCAAGATATTAATTTTTAGTTTTTCTAAAGCTAAACTAGTTTTATGTGTTAGAATTTTGTTGTATTTATTGTTTAATACTTCTACTTTCTTTTTCATCTCCAAATGATTTTGATTTTTTTTTTAGCTTTTACTGACAAAAGTTTGGATTGTAAATCTAATAATTCAGAATCCCATTGTCTGATTTTTTTATACCAAGTTAAGGTTTTACCATATATGTAAGCTTTTAATGAGTCCCATATCATTATTTTATTTATCTCTGTGGTGTAATTAATATCTAAGAAGAACTGTAATTCAGATAATAACCAGGGTTTGAACTCTTTAATGTTAGTTATATATGCTGGAATTCTGGAGTTAAAGATTAATGGTTTGTACCCATTTTGAAGTTTTAGTATCAATGAACTGTGGTCTGAAAAGGGGCAGGGAGTGATTGAGAAATTAATGATTTTAGAGTGTAAGTCATGGGCAGCAAATACTTTATCTAGTCAAGTTTGGATACCAAGTCTGTGATCTTGATGGGAAAACAACAAAGATTTATCTTCGTTAAATTTGAAAGTATCTACAAGATGAAATGATTCTACCCACTTGTTTAAAGCTTTTGATACAGCAGATGTGCACAGCGGTCTTTTATTTGTAGTTTTAGAAATATCAAATATACAGTTAAAATCTCCTCCTAATATTAAGTTGCCTTTATAATTATTGGAAATTAAATCCACGTGTTTTTTAACAGTTTCTGTTCCAATGCCTGGGAACCAGTATAGATTGGCTAGGGTCTATATTCTGTTATTATATTTAACTATTACTAATGCCATAAGGCCTTCTTTATCTTCATACTTATAAATGATTTCTGGGTTAATCACATTTGTTTTCCATAAAATTGTTACCCCTTTTGTCTTTGCCTTATAAGTGGATTGCGCCAATATCATATATTCCTTAGGGTTCCATTTGTACTTGTCATTTGTTTTGAAATGAGTTTCTTGAAGGAAGACAATTTGTGCTTTGTTCAGTTTTAAATTTTCAGTAGATTTGATCTCTTGCTAGGATTGTTTAAGACATTGGTATTTAAAGATAATAAAGTTAAATCCATCTTAGGTTATTTAGACTATGTATTTTTTGTTTTATTGTGACTATTAAACATTTTCCTCTGATAACTATAAAGTATATGTTTCAGCTTTTAAAGGAAATTATCAGTTTTGTACTTTGAGTGTTTACCAATAAAGCAATGTTTTGGTCAAGCATACTAAAAATGTTTTTGTGAAATACAAATTTAAGTTAATAAATGTTAACAAAACTAAGATCTGCACTAGCCATTGAATGAAAATCATTCCTAATCTGATGGAAAAACCTAAGTCCATCAGATTATCACTCATACCTTGACAATCCAGAACATCTGAGCTCCATAAATTGAATTATCATATGGAGAATATTTGTAATAGGAATAAGCAATATTTATATTATTTTGAGTGGATATATTACTGTTGTAGATTAGACAGAATTCTAATACAATATAAATGTCTATTTATTGTATAAGCAATTAATATTTACATGAAATACAGATGGCAAGCAATTCAGTCATAGTAAAGTAGGATCTTTCATATATAAAACCTCAGAAAAAGATTATAGCGCACTATTTAACATATTCACCCTTATTGATGAATTCTTTCTAAACTTATTACTTGATATAAATAGATGGCAATACTATTTATACCTAATGTTTATAATACAATGTATTTTACTGGATATATCACAAGTTATATTTCATTGTTTGCCAGCATTTAAGTAATCACTTTGTTTGTTGCTAACTTACTTAAAGCATTAAGTTTGTTTTATGTGAAAGTTAGTGCATTTTAATTATCAGTGCATCCCTCTTCCCCCCATTTCCTACACATAAGGATTTTCGTATCTGTCATTTCTTATTAAAAAATGAGTAAAATTATAGGCTAAAAACAACAAATTCACTTATTGTGATTAATGATTACAAGTTCCCTTTCCATATTCATAAATTGCCATTTTATGGCATATACTGAAAGGTTTTAGATTTAAATGTCAACATTCTATTTTGTATAATCAGCAAAGGTTAAAACAAGTGATTATTTTCAATTTAATACTATTTGCTCAGAATGTAACTGTTACATTCTGTGACATTCCTTGTTCAGGCTTCTATTGTTTCCCTTGAGCAACTTTGTCAGTTTGATGTCATGTATAAAACATTAGTTACCTTGGTAACAGCTTAAGTATTATATATGGTCAAGATGGGTTACAAAACCACAATTCAAGTTAAAGCAATTATATGACTTGTTATGCACATTTACTTATATGAGAAAATCATTATGCTTCCTCCTGACGTTCAATATAGTGTATGTCATTTATGACAAGTTAAAACAGTAGTGTTATTACACACAAGCCCATGTTATTAAACTGAATGTCTATTGTCAATTTAATACTATTTGTTCAGAATATGATTGTTACATTCTGTGACATTTCAAGTTCAGGCTTCTATTGTTTCTCTTGAACAACTTTGTCAGTTTGATGTCATGTATAAAACATTAGTTACCTAACCGCTTAAGTATTATATATGGTCAAGATGGGTTACAAAAACTATAATTCAAGTTAAAGCAATTACATGACTTGTTATGCATATTTACTTATATAAGAAAATCATCATGCTTCCCCTTGATGTTCAATGCAGTGTATGACACGTTAAGACTGTAGTGTTATTATACACAAGCCCATGTTATTAAATCCTGTCTTTAACATCTAAATTCAGCAAACTGCTTCATCTTATATGACGATTATATATTTTATGCCTAGATTTACTAAAATCATACATTACATAACTATTGTGTGTGTGTGTGTGTGTGTGTGTGTGTGTGTGTGTGTGTGTGTGTGTGTGTGTGTTTTATTTGGCTGTTGCTTAGTTATTTGAGAGACCATAAGCTGTAATGCTTATTCTTATTATTAGCGCTTTCCCAGAATGTTTATATAGTCCATAGACTTTAAATTATAAGACCCTTCTAGTTTCTTATTTGTTATAAGTATATTTCCATCCTTACATACACACACATCAGCACTTCAAGCATGGGCAACAATGCCCATCCAGTTTTGCCAGAATACCATTCACTAGTTCATGTGGTATGTTTCCAGGCTGTTCTTAAAATATCCAAACCGATATTTGTCCTGTTCCATTTTACCAGCCTGTTCCATGCAGTGGCCACTCTGCCAGTGAACCACTCAATGCACCTTCCATTCCCACAGATATTCCCATGAAAGAAATCTGATGACTCTCTAGCACTTCCTGGCAACCCCAAACACACCTAGAATCAGCTATCTCCATATGCCCAACACATCTGAGCAAGCTCACCTCTCAGACCACTGCAAATGGTTCTGCACAAGACCAAGTGCTCTTAGTCTTTCACAATAACTCAGACTTCCACTCCTTAATGTGTTTGGACCAAAATACATTTTAAATATAAAATTGCACTTATTATTATTTTTTTTTTATCAAGAATCAACTTAATGAGGTAAATGAAGTTTTGGGAGACCATCAATATGTGTACATGTGGTTTAAAATAGCCCTTTTATTATATATACATATTTATTTTATACCAAAAACTTAATTGCCAAGAATCATTTTGGAGGCTCCTCACAGCCATTAAGCATTATCGTCACTATGTCTCTGTTACCATAGCAACATGGGAGCATCTGTTTCTGTTAGTGTGTCTGTGTACTGCATACCAGAGACTCACGATGCATCTGAAGCAAAGCTTCACTTCACTGCAACTTCAAGTCTAAATTCCCTCCCTTGCAGCGAGGCAGCAGCCAGGAAAAGAATGGAGAGCAAACAGCTAAAAAAAAACCTCCCAACAAGCCGCCACAACAAGAGATAACACATTCTTCCAGCCTTCCCACCTCTCACTCTGCAGATGTATAAACAAAGTACTCTGCCAAAATATCCCAAATCAGTTTTATCCACCCCTTCCCCTCTAAATCCAGGCTAAAACACCAAATGTCTCTTTCTAATACACAAGCATCAGTAAACCTCGATCACAAGGTGCAACCCACAGCTACCCAGAGATGAAAATGGCAACATACAACAGCTGCCAGACACAGCTGCATCCACACACACCATGTCAGACTTAATCAAACAGCACTCAAAGCTATGATACCTGCCATCATTGATATTAACTATGTTTAGACAGAATAATAATGACATTTGTACTACCTGCCAGACACAGCTGCATCCACGCACACCATATCATGATTGATCAAACAGTACTCATAGCTGTGATACCTGCCATAATTGATATTAACTATATTTAGACAGAATAATGATGACATTTGTACTAAGAGCTTGCTACTATTACTTAACTAGGATATACATGACATTTCTAAATCATACTTTAACTGAAGAAGGCATTATTCTCCATGACAGCATTTTTTTTCAAAACACTCTACTGTTACTGCTATTATATATGATGTTAATTTGCTACATTTGAGTCTGAACTCTGATGAATGGTACCTTGTTGAATTAATTACTTAAATTATTATAAGTAAAAACAATAAAAAATGAACAAGATAAGTATTCATTGAGTTCAAGTAGGGGAGTAGAAACTTCTATGTTTGTATTATATGTTGCTTTGTTTGGCTTATATATAATGTAATGTAAATAGTAACCCATCTTGACCTACCTTTGTTTGTGAAGAATTATTGGACTCTCTGAACTTCTACTTCTTCTTCTTTTGGCTTTCCCGGTTAGGGGTTGCCACAGTGGATCACCTGTCTGCTATTGGACTCTCTGAACATTCTGAATAGATCATTACTGTTTCTCATTTGTTTAAGACACCCTTCTTTTAAAAAAAAATAAGAACAAATGACAAGTGATGTACCATATCAGTTGATACTTTGAGAGATGTAGTTGTAAGAGTTATTTTTTGGGACAGCTATCTTGGAATCAGTTTTTTTGTTTCTTCTTTCTAGTATCAGTCCAATGATTTGTTTCTTTTATTCTTTTAAGAGTAGGGGCCATCCATTCCATTTCTTCTGGGATAGAAACTATGTTGTTGTTTTTGATGAATGCAGTAGCTTCTTCTAAGTCATTAAAGGTTCTCATTGCATTAGCAAAAAGTATTTTTATCTTGGCTGGAAAGGACAGCTGTGCTTTAATGTTGTTTTGTTTCAACCATTTTATTATTGGCCAGACTTTTTTCCTTTATTCTAGTATTCTGGAAGAATAATCACTGTCAAACCTTATCAGGCTTTGATTGTATTTTAAGGGTGATTTTCTCCAAGCAGATTTTAATATTAGTTCCTTGTCCAGAAATGAAAGAAATTTTATAACTATGGATCTAGGTGGAGTATTTGTTGAGTTAGAAGCAGGTTTCCTCAGTGCTCTATGTGCCCTTTCAATTCCAAATGAAAGTCCCTCTTTCAAGTCTAAAAATTCAGGAATCCAGGTTAATAATGAAATAATGTCTTCTCCTTCAGTGTTTTCAGGCAGACCAAATATCCTTATGTTGTTTCTCCTTTCACTGTTTTCTAAGTCATCTATTTTGTTAAGCAGCCATGTATTCTGTTTAAGCAGAAATTATTTTTGGAATTCTTCCTCTTTGAGTCTCCCTTCAATGTCATTTAGAGAAGTCTCTATATTTGTTATTTTTGTATACAAACAAATCCAGTTCCCCCGAAGCCAATAAGGACTTGAAATTAAACGCTCTTTATTTGAAGAACAACGTTTTCGCCACCGCTATGCGGAAGCTTCCTCAGAAAAGTAAAACAATCCATTTTAAAAAAAAACACATTTTATATCAGTGTTACATGATGTCACTTCCTATAATTTTGTAAACACCATAATCAAGTTGAATTAAGGAAGAATTACTAAGTGTCGCTAACATAATACTTAAGATATTATACATATATATAATTTCTCTAAAAATACAATAACTACTAAAAATTATTATATGCAAACATACATATTATTCCCATACTGATTGGGAATATAACCTGCACATCACTATGCACACACCCCATTAGACTATAATAATATATCCATATATAACCTATTACAAGAAAAGTAGGATTATTATTAAAAATGTTTTTTGAACATATTATTTGTTAAAAAATATTTCTAAAAAATACACATATCATCTCATATAACTTTTATATCTTAAAATAGCTGAAATATTACAACATTCATTTAATCCGGGGTAAGTAAAAGCATCTAAACCAATCTGCCACTCTAATTCTCTCATCTCTAATATCAGAGATTGAGGTCCACCCCTGACACCCACAGATACATGCTCGATTCCCATAAATTGGAAACTATGTCCTATATTATTGGTAATGTGTTTGGACAGAGCATTATCCATCTTTTTATTTTTTATTGCATAAAGATGCTGATAGATACGGTCGCTGAATTTGCGATCTGTTTTCCCTATATAAAAACAGGGGCAGCAGACGCAAAAAGCAGCATAAACCACAGATTTAGTAGTACAGTTGATCCTTGAACAAATGGTATATTTCCTATCCCTTATATTGAAGGAACTACCCACTTTCAAATTTTTGTATGGTGTTGCTGTAATAGTTCCTTAAGAGTATCAGTCTGTTTTTGAGAATTTAATTTGAGGTTTTCTAAGTCATTTTTAAAGCCATCCAACTTCAAAGATAGTTCCTGTAAGGTAGATGTCATCAATTGCAGTTGTTCTTTTTTCAAAGCAGCATCTGGATGAGAATTCCTTGAGTTGTTCATATTCAGTGACTCAATATATCTCCGTTACTTGACAGGAAAATTTTTGTATATCTCCAACAAAATTGATATTTATGTAGTTTAGTAGTTTATCTATAGATTTCTGATGTTTTAAACTTGAAAATAATAACATTTTCCTATATTATTATACTAGTTTATGGAGCTCTCAAAATTCCCTGCTCTCAGTTATCCATCTAGGCTCCGACCCTAATTCCTTTTTTAATAGCAGGTTCTGTTCTAGATTCTATTAAAAATTCTAACAGTGCTGGTCTTTTGTTTAGGACCCCACTATTTCTTTCTCTTTGCCTATACTCTGATATCAGTCCCTGTTAGGGAAGGCAATCTCTAACCTGCAGTCTAAATAAATTCTTGGTGTCTTCCCATTCCATCATCTTTCCTTCTCTAGTTATTTGCTCCCAATACCTTGGTTCCTCTCCCAGTCTTCTCCAATAAATTCCACCCCCTCTTGCCTATTGTCTTTATCCCTAGTTGCACTCATCCCTATCAGCAGAATCTCTTTCCTCCATTCCTGTGCTGGTATAATTCTTAGAATACTTTCTGCTATTTTATGGATATAATATTCTGCATGATTATTGGTATTCTCCTTAAAGGCCTGCATCCAAAATCCCAGTCTCTCCTTGTTTCTTGAGCTTCCCCCCTGTTTCATCATCATTCCTTTCCACTTTGAATTATAGTTTTCTGCTTGTACTATGTATAGGAGTCTTAACTGTGTAGCTCTGAAATACCCCTTCAAATTGGATAATCACAATCTGCCATGTTCTACTGGAAGAATCCGCTTATCGCACTTGACTCTTGCCATCTTCCCCTCCCAAATAAAGTCCTTCAGCTCTTTATTAATTGTTACCCACAACTACTCCTCTGGTTGATAAAAATATGCTTGAATTGTGTATAAGACGGGACTAAAAACATTTTAACTGCTTGTATCTTACTATCCATATCTGTATAACAAAGCTTACATTTTCTCAGTTTTTGTATTATCTTTTGTTTATTCTCTTTCCACATATTCTTAGGTGCCACACTAGAATCATTTTTAATCCATACTCCTAAATATTTAATTTTATCATGTCCCCATAAATATGGGTATTCCTGAACCAGTTCATGTGTGGGTACATAATTTACCACTATTGCCTTTGTTTTAGCTTCATTAATTTTGTATCCCGGAAAGATCTGACACCATCTCAAAATGTTCCACAACACTATACTGTCTTTTTCTGGTTTTGTCAGGTACAAATAATATCATCTGCAAATAAAGCCAGTTTTTCTTGACTACCATGGTTGGTTTGACTGTTTTATTATTTATCCAGTTTAAAAGGGATAGTGGTAACTCCCTAAAAAATCTAGTATTGAAATTAATTAAATGTTATGTGGTATATGTAGATACCCAGTATAGGATGGAACTTGTTGCTTGATGAATTATCTAGAGTATTCTTAGAATGAGCCAGCACCAAGCTCTTCTCCCATCTTTGAATGAAACAGAGCAATTCAAAAAGAGGGCCATTCACCGATTCCTCATGAATAATCAATGACTATGTTCCTCTTGCTGCATAGATTTCTCATGAATAATCAATGACTATGTTCCTCTTGCTCCACAAAGGCACAAGGTGGCTCAGCAGAGCTGTCACTGACACATCAGCCCATTACACCTAGAAGGTAGCACTGACATCAGGCTCACAGTTTGGCTCCAGGATGAGTTTGGCATATGGCAGTTCTATCAAAAGGAATCTAAATTTTATGCAAAATGCATACTATATTATCCACAACAATTGCAGCAGTTCCATGTGTCTGTTATCTCTGTATCTAGTACACAGAAATTACCAGTGCATTGCATATGGAGGTTTCCAGTGGTGAGCTGTACGGATTCATGTCTTCAGATTCAGCAAAGGATAATAGATTATTGTGAATAGTGAATATATCTGCTGGGGATCACAAAGTGCACTAACCTCATCTCCCCTTTTATGACTTATGATCTACCATCTTACCTTATGTTTAACCACAAGTACACATTCAGAAACACCTCCTTCAAAATCCTTCTTTGGTGAAAACAGTCAACCTGCCAGTTTTGTTTTACATCAGCAGACAACAACGTATTAATTTCAGTGCTCTGTACTTGGCAATACAGCAGGATGTAAAACATTACAGCAGGCTTGGTAAGCAGAAGCCTCCTTTTTCTTTGAAAGGAAAGAATCTGAGAGTCCTACAAGAGATATTTTCACAAGTCCTCAGAATGTAAAATTGCAACCATTTTATAACATGAGCTGAGTCTTATGGAGTTTTGGTCAGATGCATTGTTCCTAGTGCGAAAAGGGAGAATCACCTATGTCCATATCTCCCAACCATTTAGCACAATAATTTTGGACAGATCAAAAAATAATGGAGGACAAAGGCCCAAAATGAGGGACAGATTTTAAATACTGCTCTTAGAAAGTGGCTAAAATAACAGGTTTTGCATTAGCATGCATTTTCTGAAGGATACAAAGTCTGAAACTCCAATGTCTGTCAACATTTCATGACTTTGATCGTCAATGATTTGTCAGAAAATGACATATTTTTATGAGGAACAGAACAGAAAAGGCAAAAATATGGACTTTCTGCACAATTTTTGAAACTTGAGAGGTATGCCTATATCTAGTCTTCAAATCTCTTATCTTCTTTTCTGTCCCAGGAGAAAGATGTAAAATTACACTTATCACCCTTTTGGTTATACCACATTTGGTTTCCACTATTCGAAAATCTGCTTCAGGGCCAACCGAATCTTCTCCTACTTATTGCATTCTCCTTATGTAGGACAGGGTTTGCATACGTCATTCTGCTATAGAGATGATGAAACTCCATGTCTGGCTCTCAAAGATCAGGCAACAAGCAGCTATGGAGTCTCACATGAGGTATCCAAGGTTCTCTGCAAATAGAGAATTAGCTACCAAAACATCTTATGCTGCAAAAGAGTTACATTGTCTGAATGAGCAAAAAAAAGAGAGAGATACAGATCCCTTCTCTTGTAAAGGCCAGGATAATAGTGTACTTCTTTCTGCCTGAATTAATATTTAAATATTCAGCAGTAAATATCAATATTTTACCTGTTTCAGTTTGCCATAATTCTGAAAAAAGTCAGTAAGACAACTTGAAGTTATTCGGACCATTCTGAGGGCCATCTTTGACATTCATCCACCCATTTAGACTCCTTTAGCTTTTTGACATTTTTTCGTTTTGCAAAAAGTGACTGTACCTCCTTGATATGTCTTTCTTATGAATGGCATTTCCTTCCTTGTTTGAGGTGTTTTTCTTGTTGCTGTTGTTTCCATCACGTAAATCAGAGAACTCTGGGCTCACTTGGCAGAAGACTCTTATACTGTCCTCCATAAGGAGTGGCTATTCTTGCACAAAAAGCCCAGTCCCTGCCTATGGTGATTTTTGGTATTAGACCTGACTACACCTTCCATTGCCTGTCAGACTCTAAAGACATAACCCTGGGTAAGCTTTGAATAACAAGATAGTATCTCTTTTTATTTATTTGCTTTTGTTTACCATGGTAGAGCACTGATCAGATTTTACCATTTGCATGTTCAGACAGTGTTCACAGAGATCTAAGCAGTTATTTATCTAAAACATCTATGGTTTATAAAAAATAAGCAGCCATTGATAATATATATCAGAAAATCTCCAACACATGTTTGCATAACTTTGGAACTAAAATCATCACAGCTACCAGCTAACTCTCTTCCTGAATATGTTAGGTTTCACTCCACCAGGTATATCACCACCTTAGTTGCTCACATCACAGGCCTGTCTTTACAAGCCCTTTGTACTGCAGCCATGTTTCCATTCATTCATATGTTCAACAAACACTAAATCCTGGATACTATGTCCAACTATGTGCAGGTTTCATCAGGGCAACCCTGTAAAGACCAATTTCCTGTTAACTTAGCAAGGAAAGAATTCCCCCTGAACAGTGTAGCTTAATTCTTATTTAATATGTAAGGTCTGTTGGTTTAGCATAAGCTCACTAAAGATCAACTAATTATGTAAACACTTACTATAGCTCCACAGCACAAAAAATTCTAATTCAGTAAGCATAAAGCATGTTTTCTTCTCCAAGGGTATTTTTGCAGATTAAAATTCAATGTATTTGTTGGGAAGTTCCTTCTTAATTTACTTAAAGGCAGTAGGAGCACTGGATATAAAGGACAATACCCGTTCCTTTCATGGATGCTCCTTAGCTGACGATAACAGATAATCACTGGAAGGAATAACTCCTAGAAGACTGATTTGGAAAGCTAAGCCAGTGACGATGTATTTTATTTAGGGAAAGGAAGGAATCAAATATGTAAGGCCTGCTGACCTGGCCTCAGTAAGAGACGTGGAATTATGATAGACATCTGTGCAATTAACCTGTTTTCTGATACTGCAATTCATCATTCTTAGGTAGTTGGTAGCTGGGTTATTATATTAAAAATATACTTCTCAATGAAAAAGGTTTATAATTAAAATCCACCATTTTAAAAATAGAAGCCTACTGATCATTTCTGACAACCATTTACTTTGCTGAATCAGAAGTATAAACCTGTTTTACATCTGAGATGTCACACTCCAGACTACATTTTAGAGCTGGACAATGCATTTTTAAGGCACTTGTGGTATATATCTTTGTCTTGTGGCTAACAAAATATCTAAGACATGCACTGATCTTGGTCATCTGATAACATCTTAGAACAATGTAACACCGACTATACCTTACCAGACACAACAGCTATGCTACGTAAGGGCTGTTTATGCTGCCTACTCTTTAATTGTTAAGATATTGAAAATGATTGACAGTGTACAGTCATAAGTGTAGTTGACTGTCTACGGGTTAACATCTGTAATAAGAATCAAACTTTAAACAGAAGAAAATGTTTTATATAAATAATATGATTCCTATATTCTACTATTTGAAAATGAAGCATGACAAAATAAGCAAATGCCTTTCTTATTTATAGCTTTCCACTTGAGCAAAGAAATCATATTAAATATATTTATGATTGTTGGACAACTTAACTCACAGTCATTCAACACCTGGGACCAAATGTTTGTCTTACAAATACAGTCAATAAAGGACATTATTGATTACTACATTCAAAGCTTGTGGAACAGAATTGATATTCTTAATGCAATGTATTTGCAGGAAAAGATGAAATTATATATGCCTGCATAATAAGCTGGGCACAGATTCAGCAGGCATACACCAGCTGTTATATACCAGTTTAATTCATATTTTTCCTCTTATTATAACCAAAAATCATTATATATATGGTTAGAAAACAAGAAATACTGTATTGTAATCATGATGAAGAACAGGAACAAGTGGTTTAACTGAAAAGTGAAACTTTATGCTTTATACCAAGTAAAGATTTTATTACTTTGTTGTAACATGAGGAAAGCTTTTCTACTGCAGTTGAGGCCAGGACCTTAATGGCACTTTAAATTATTTTTTCATCACAATTTTGCTTTGCCACTATATGAGGCCTTTAAACTGTTAATTTGCAGTATACTGCCTACATAGCCTATTGGATTCCATTATGTAACTTAATTATGTTTTACTATGTCATGCCACATATGTTTGCAGGATTTTTAAGTGATTTACAGGTATTACGTCCATATTACATTGCTTTGAAACTTCTCAGCTGTCATTCAAGGATCAGTTCCTCTGTTACTGCTGCTCATTTTAAGAAATAATGAAATTCTACCCCTTCCTTCCCCCTCCTAAAAAGGGAAACAAATCATACATTGTCACACAGACAAATTTGGTCCTTCAGCTTTCAGCATTACTTGACTATTGTAGTACCTAGACCTGCGGTCGTCATATCTGTATAGCACAGCAGTAACACAACACTTTTAACTGTTGAGACTTTGTTGTCAACAGCTATTACATTTAATTGCTTGAGCAGAAATTGATAACAGTTATAGCTTCTACCTCATATAGATCTGAAAAAAGATATTACCTCCGTAATTACCCCACACATTCTGTCTTGGTCATATGTTGAGCTATATCAGCAAAATCCCTTATACCTATTGTTAGCTCTAGCTTCTGCAACTCTAAGGCTTAAGAGTTTGTTATTAAATGTAACTTTCTAGTGGATACACCTGCCATCAGTAATGTAATTGTTTTTCATTATTTCAGAATGTGAACCTGAAGTCAAAACTATCTCATTCAGAAATGTCTTGCTACAAATAACTAATTAGTGTCCATTCTGCCCAATGTAGACATGGCCCAGAAATTGTAGTTACTGAGCGTTTGGGCAGTTTTTTCCCATCTCTTTCAACTTACTGGTTTTAAAACCTGTGTTTGCGCTTGATCCCCACCTTTCCCGTAACTAGTCTAGTCCAGGTACATATTTGCTGCATCCAGGACTGTTTGTAAGCTTCTGAGCCCCCCAAGCCTTTGTGTTGGAGTGCAGCCTTCTAGCTTATCAGTGGGAGTGGTAAGTACTAGGTAGCCTGTCTACCACAAGAGAAGTAGCTCTTGGCCCAGGAATTGTAGTTTATTGATCATTCGGGACGTTGCCCATCTCTTTCAACTTTCTGGTTTAAAAGACCCCATATGCGCTTGTTTCCCATCTTTCCTGTAACTAACCTACTGGAAAGCACTAGAAAGCCTTAAACTGATAAAAGCCTTCTAATTTAAAAGAGAGATTTTGGAGTGATTGAGTATCAGTTTTCTGTATTTTCTTGCTGTACTTAACTGTTTTCTGCCTAAATGCTGATTTTTCCAGCATTTATTGTGATTTAAAAGCTTGTTTTTTTCACATATTGTACTTATTTGACTGCCTGCACTTTTAAAAAGTTGTTTTTTTTAAATAAATTGTTTAACTGTTGTAGGCTACACACTAAAGTGCGATAGCCTTTTCTGATCGCTTGTAGTCGTTTAAAGCTGTTTTGAGTGTACTTTTTACTGTTTTTGCCTTATCTTTTCAAAAAAAAAAAAAAAAAAACAAAACAAAAAAAATGTCTTGTTTCCCGCCTTTCTAAGCTAGTATAGTCCAGTTTTCAGGCTAGTACTGAATTCAGGGCTGTGTTACAAGTTTCTGAGTTGCCCATACTTTACTTGGATAGAGGGAAGTTCCTCTGTTTAACTGTGAGAGAGGAGGACTTTGAGCAGCCATCTGTCCATGGAGGAGTGGCTCTAGCCCAGAAGTTAGTAGTTTAAAAATCGCGTTTGCACGGTTTGGTGCGCCGGCCAGCACCAGTTAGCTAGGGTTAAATTATTCCCGGCTCCACTAAGTCTCCTCTTCAGTTTTTCACTTGAAACTAGTCTAACTCTCAACCTAAGCACTCAAAAAGCATCCTACAGTCCAGCACTTGCTCAGACCTAATAGCAAGCATTAATATACCCCGACACTTGACTGCCCAGCCAGTGCAAGGCTCTTTATCCACCACTCACCAACCAAGCGACTAAGCAGCTCACCCTACTATTCAGGCATGACCAAAGGGCAACTTCAGGTGTACTCTCCAGTCCAACTGGTGAATCTGGGTATCTTGAGGCAATGTTACAACTGCCTCATGTACACAGATAGCCCTCTCCTCCTACCACAAAACACTAACATATGCGAGAGATGCAATTCTACAGCCAAACTGGAGGCTAAGGTCTCTCCACCCAAGACTGGAACAGACAGTCATGAGGAGAAGGTTAACACTTGCACCACACCTCCAGCCTTACATAGACCTATTAAACCAGCACTGGCAAAAAAATACACATAAGTACACAAAATCTTACTCAGAGGCTCTAAATAAAAACCTGCAAAAGCATCAGTGAGCTCCAAAGCAGACACCCACAAAACCTGCACCTCCCGTCACAAACCAGACAACACATAAAACACAAAATCAATGTGCCGCACAATCACAGCCCTTAAGGTGAAATAACATACCTAACACACGAGTAATAGGTGACTCAATAGTCAGGCACACTGACACCCCACTCACTAGGCTTGACAAGGAGAAGGTTACTGTTAGCTGCTTATCGGGAGCCAGAATCCACCACATAACACAAGCACTCAGGTCACTCCAGAACAAGTACAAATATGACTCTGTCATTGTTCATGTTGGTGTGAATGACCTGAGATGTACCTCCCTGGACTACATGAAAAGAGACATGGAAGAGCTCTCTGATCATGTAGCCCAGGCGGGTATGACCCTGACCCTGAGTAGCATCCTGCCCTCACCAAGAATGAAACCTCAGTATAAAGAAAAAATGATCAATTTCAACAATTGGCTAAGCTTCTGGTGTCATTCAAAGGGGATCCAGTGTCTGTCAGCCTGGGATGACATGCTCGACAAGCTGCATTGCTTCGCAAGAGATGGCTTGCACCTATCACCCCTTGACTTTCAAATACTGGCCAAGGCTCTTGCTGCCCCCATAGTGCCTTTTTTAGGCAAGGCTCAAAATTCAAACCCACAACCGTAAACAGCACAAGTAAAAAAATGAGGGTTATGCTACCCAATGCCAGGAGTTTAAATCTCAAAATGCCTGCGCTCGAAGCACTCCTAAGTATGGAGAACATTGACATCTGTGCAGTAACTGAAACCTGGTTCAAGGCTCCAGAGAGCACTCCAGCACTACTGGGCTAAAACTCATACCACACATTTCGGCCAAAGAACACGGACCCAAACACAAAAGGAGGGGGTGTATCCATATTCATCAAGGATACCCACACTTCCAGGTTAGTGGCGCAGCATGATACCTCTGAGATCATCCATGTGCAACTAACATCAGGCAAATCTGCAATGCAAATTGTGGCCTGCTACAGATCACCCTCCATGACCCAGGACCACCACTCCACCTTTCTGGAGATACTGGAAAACATGAAGGTCCTACCGAACACCATGATATTGGGTGATTTCAATTACCCTACCATTAACTGAGAAAACTACTTGAGTACAAACTCCCAGGCTCAGCGCTTCCTGGAATTTATCAACTCAAATGCCCTGGATCAGCTGGTAAACTCCCCTTCCAGAGGCCACAACATATTGGACCTGGTCATCACCAACATGGGCGACAGGTGTTCCGTACCAGAGGTCAGCCCGTCACTGGTTAGAACAGACCATAAACTAATCACCCTGGATATCCACACCCCACCACCACCCCCAACCAAGGAAACCACAGTGAAAAACTTTTCTAAAGCAAACTTCACATTACTTAAGGCAGAGGTGGTAAGTTTCACAGCCCCCACGCTAAAGGATAACACTGCCCAAGATGCAGAATCTTTTACAATTCCACTCTATGAGCATCTACAAGGATGCATGGATTGTGCCATCCCTAGCAAAACCAAGACTTACTCCCCTAAGAGAAGGAAATCAGTCTGGTGGACCCCTGCCATAAATAGGTTATACAACAGAAGGAGGAAACTAGTTCAGAAAAAAAGCAAATCCCAAGAAGGAAAGACATCCCTGATCAGTATCAGTAAGAAACTAAAGTCCCTCATAAAATCATCCAAGGCTAACTTAAAAAGAAAAATAGCCAAGGATTTGAAAGATAACCACAAAGCCTTCTTTAGCTATGTCAAGAATCTAAGTGGCAACTCGCAGATATGCTCTGAGCTAGTGCAAAATAGCACAAAATACACTGAACCTACTGATATTGCCAACATCCTGGCAGATAGATTCAGTGCAAACTTCACCTCCCTCTCACCTTCAAAAGGGCCCACAACAATACCGGAAAAGTGTAGTGTCCCAGAAATCACAGAGGCACAGGTGAAAACAGCCCTTTCAAAAGCCAAATCAATGGGGCCAGATGGTGTCCCAGGCTGCGTCTTGCAAGAACTACAGAACAAATTAACCCCCCACCTAAACATGCTGTTCAACCTCAGCCTCTCCACAGGCTACATGCCCATAGAATAGTGCACAGCAATGGTTATTCCGCTCCACAAAGGAGGGGCCACAACTGACCCTGGTAATTGTTGCCCCATAAGCCTGACTAGCCTGGTCTGCAAGGCTATGGAGCGCATCATAATGGAACTCATTAACAAAGACATTGGGAACCTCCAAACACTTGACCCGACCCAGTTCGGCTTTGTTAAGGGCAGATCATGCCTACTAAACCTGGCTGACTTCTTCAAGACAGTCACCAAGGCTATAGACGAGGGAAAGGTGGTTCACACAGCCTACCTTGATCTTGCCAAGGCGTTCAACACCATTCCTCACTCGAGTATTACAGAAAAACTCACCAGCCTGAACATAAACCCCTAAGTCATAAGATGGGTTGCCAACTGGCTTACAGACAGAACTCACATGGTAAGACTAGCGGGCTCCAGGTCTGACTCTAAACCACAAAATAGAATGCTATGTTCAATCTCCACGTATTCTCTGAAAACAGCAAATTTAGTGCACATCTCTCTCTCTCTCTCTCTCTCTCTCTCGTAGCTATTTTCTCCTTAAAAAAATTAAAAATATCCACTTGTAAGTACATAACAAATCATAACCTTGTAGCTACTGACACATTTCCATTTGTCCCTCTTTCTCATGTCCTACAATTAATGATAATTAGCTAGTCAGTTTAACTCACCAAAAGAAAGCTATCGTGGGTCCAGTGACAGCTTCAGTGTACGTTTTTATCTGTGGGCCTACTGTGTAAATGACTTATAACCATCTCTTTCCCCAAAACACATTTACGTGTAGCATTCCTTTCATTCCGCATGCTTAATATGTTCAACATCCTTTATATCTCATGTCCCTTCATTACTTCATTTCCCTCTCTGGCTTCCTTAATTATCATCAGTGTGCCTGAAGTCTTGGTCGTCTACTGTTTATACCATTTCATGATCTTCATCTGTTACAGCAGTCCTACACAGATAAGATGAGAACCCCATGGTATATTATTTAATTTTTGCTTGATCCAAAGTTAGTGTTTCATTTCCTTCTATTAACTGATACCAATATTCCAGTTTTCCTCCTGCTGTTTCTAAAGCTCCTGGGATTTCAGAGGTTGTTGCCTATGTATTTCAGAGCCTATGGTAATTAAGAATTCTGTTAAATTAGTCATAACCGGTTGGTTGCAAAATTCTTCCACAGCCACGTTGATGTCTGGTAAAGACCTGTAGTTTTGCTTCAACTTTACTTTTTTTCAGAAAATATTCAAACCAGTCTATGTCCAAGTCCTTGCTATATCTGTTCAGTCTCATTTCTTTCCAAATTCCCATGTAGTGCTGGGATTGCAGTTTATGAACTACTGAAAAAGCTATACTGCTATCCAGTATAATTCCATAGTTGGAATAGATAAGACCCCAACAAGCCTTTGATGATTCCAGTTTATCTAAAGGCCAATCATGGGAGTTTGCCCTCCAAAATGAAATCCCTTGTTTTTTTTTTTTTTATTTTCTCAGACATTTCCCCGGGTGAGGCGTGCGGCCTACAGCCATCATGTTATCGATAAGTAATGAAAGTATATTCCAGTTTAAGGCCTGTATATTTTGATCCAGTTCTAGTGTTAATCCTTTCTATTTTATAACGTGCTTTGTCTATTTTTGCATAATCTCTGCATATGTTAAATCCAGGAAACCTTTCATTTTTTTTTTTTTTTCAAAACAATTTTATTGATTTTAATACATTCAAAATTGTAAACAATCGCATAAAATCATAGTAAAAACTGTAACGTGAAAACTTTAACATATATAAATTACATTATATAAATTACGTTTGATATAAACCAAACTAACAGAAATTAACCAACTACAGTATTTACATAGACATCCATTAATATATTTACAATGTGTTATTGATATCTGATTATAATGCATACTGTCATTATGAAAGAAACAAAGTAATGTAATTTGTTATAGAGATTCATTCTTCTTCAACAAGTTTTGCAGATTAACCCACAATTGAAGATTGTAGGTTTTTTTGTTTTTTTAAGGACCTGTGTTGAATTATCACTTGCAACACAGGCAAACTTACATTTATATAAAAACAATCAAACCATATTAACAAGTTCATATTTATAAGCATTATAGAATATATGACAATATATGTGCTGTATAAATATATGTGCTGTATAATCTAAGCAACATTACACAAATTATTCAATTCCTGCCTTCTCCTAAACCTCATCCTTCCTCCAAAACATTTTTCTGCATGTATTGTTCCTATAATTTCCATTTTTTCTATGTGATTTACTCCTGTCCTTTTCTAAATATACCACTTTTATCCCTGTTACAATATTCACTGCTTCAGGTATAGCTGGTTTAGCTTTTTAACACCTTTATTAAATCATCAGTTGTGACACTGGCAAATTTAAATTTATATGAAAGTAATCAAACCATATTAACAAGTTCACATTTACAAGCATCACAAGATATGATATATAACAATATATGTACTGTATAAACTAAGCAACATTAATTTACTCGTACCCTTTTCTAAAGATCCCATTTCTGTTCTTTTTCCTCAGTTACAATATTCACTACTTCAAGTATAGTTGGTTTAGATTTTGATTTCTATTTTCTATTAATTGTGTTTTGGCAGCCATTAGAATTAAACTTAACAATGCTTTACTATGTCTATGGAATTCAGATCACACATCCCAGCTCAAAAAAATAATTTCCTTAGTTACACCTATTTGCTCAGTCCAGTATTCTTGACAGAGTACTCTGCAGGGAATTTTTAAAGTCTGCCAACTCGTTACATTTCCAAAACATATATTCCCAGGTACCTCTTTCTTACCCATCATACCTCCAACATTTGCCATCAGCCTGAGGAAAAATTCTTTGGAGTCTGCTTGGGGTATAAAAGTATCTATGCAGACACTTCCAGGAAAACAAAATCCTAAATCTTCTAGACTTTGTTGGGGAACCTTTCATTGTTGTCCCTAATCATATGCCCAGTTAGTTCAGACTATTATCTGCTTCTAGGAAAGAAAAAGTTATAATTAAGATAGCTGAATACTGGAGGTTAATTTAGACAGCCTTTGTCTTAGCTGTATTAATTGTGTAACTAGAGAAAGTACCACATTTTCAGAGTATATTAAATATATATTAGGTAAATCCACCTATGGATCTGTCAGTAAGGACACTTTCAACCCTTCCTTCCACATTTATCCTTTAACTGATGATTGTCTAATCTCTTGGGCAAGTGGTTCCAGGTATAGGGCAAATAACAGGGAGAGATAATGGATATTCCTGCCTAGTACATTGATGTAACTGGAATGTTGGCAGTAACCTTGTAGATATGTTATACAGCATGTGTAAAAATATCTTCTCAAGAAGCGAAACAAACTGGCTAGAAAATTCCATTTCATACATCATCATCATCATCTTCTTTTGGCTGTTCCCGTTAGGGGTCGCCACAGCAGATCACCTGTTTCCATTTCTTCTTGTCCTCTGCATCTTGCTCTGTCACACCAACCACCTGCATGTCCTCTCTCACCACATCCATAAATCTTATCTCAGGCCTTCCTCTTTTCCTGTTACCTGGTAGCTTCATCCTTAGCATCTTTTTCCCAATATACTCAGCATCCCTCCTCAGCACATGTCCAAACCAACGTAATCGTGCCTCTCTGGCTTTGTCTCCAAACCTTCCAACCTGGGCTGACCCTCTAATACACTTATTCCTAATCCTGTCCACCCTCGTCACACCCAGTGCAAATCTTAACATCTTTAATTCTGCCACATCCAGCTCAAACTCCTGCCTTTTTGTCAATGCCACTGTCTCCAACCCATATAACATAGCTGGTCTCACTACCCTCTTGTAGACCTTCCCTTTCACTCTTACAGGTAGTCGTCTGTCACAAATCACTCCTGACACTCTTCTCCACCCACTCCATCCTGCCTGTACTCTCTTCTTCACCTCTCTTCCACACTCACTGTTACTCTGAATTATTGACCCCAAGTATTTAAACTCATCCACCTTCGCCACCTCTACTCCTTGCATCCTCACCATTCCTCTATCCTCCCTCTCATTCACACACATATATTCTGTCTTAGTCCTGCTGACCTTCATTCCTCTTCTCTCTAGAGCATATCTCCATCTCTCCAGGGTCTCCTCCACCTGTTTCCTACTCTCACTACAGATCACAATGTCATCTGCAAACATCATAGTCCACGGGGACTCCTGTCTGATCTCGTCTGTCAACCCGTCCATCACCATTGCAAATAAGAAAGGGCTCAGAGCTGATCCTTGATGTAACCCCAGCTCCACCTTAAACGCATCCGTCACTCTCACCGCTGTCACACTACCCTTGTACATATCCTGTACCACTCTTACATACTTTTCTGACACTCCTGACTTCCTCATACAATACCACAACTCCTCTCTAGGCACCTTGTCATATGCTTTCTCTAAGTCTACAAAAACACAATGCAACTCCTTCTGACATTCTCTGTACTTCTCCATCAACACTCTCAGAGCAAAGATTGCATGTGTAGTGCTCTTTCCTGGCATGAAGCCATACTGCTGATCACTAATCATCACGTCCCTTCTTAACCTTGCTTCCACTACTCTTTCCCATAACTTCATGCTGTGACTGATCAGTTTTATCCCTCTGTAGTTACTACAGCTCTGCACATCACCCTTATTCTTAAAAATTGGTACCAAAACACTTTTTCTCCATTCCTCAGGCATCCTCTCACTTTCCAAGATTTCATTAAACAATCTGGTTGAAAACTCCACTGCCATTTCACCTAAACACCTACATGCTATATGTCATCTGGGCCAACAGCCTTTCCATTCTTCATTCTCTTCATAGCTATCCTTACTTCCTCCTTGCTAATCCATTGTACTTCATGATTTACTATCCCTACATCATACAACCTTCTCTCCCTCTCATTCTCTTCATTCATCAACCCCTCAAAGTACTCTTTCCATCTCCTCAACACACTCTCCTTGCTTGTGAGTATGTTTCCCTCATTATCCTTTATCACCATTACCTGCTGGACATCTTTCCTAGCTTGGTCCCTCTGTCTAGCCAATTGGTACAGGTCCTTTTCTCCCTCCTTAGTGTCCAACCTTTCATACAACTCTTCATATGCCTTATCCTTAGCCTTCGCCACCTCTCTCTTTGCCATGCACCTCATCTCCTTATACTCCTGTCTACTTTCTTCATCTCTGTGACAATCCCACTTCTTCTTTGCCAACTTCTTTCTCTGTATACTCTCCTGTACTTCCTCATTCCACCACCATGTCTCCTTGTCGTCCTTCCTCTGTCCAGATGTGATACCAAGCACCTTTCTAGCCTTCTCCCTTACTAGCTCTGCTGTAGTTACCCAGCTATTTGGTAACTCTTCACTGCCACCCAGTGCTTGCCTTAACTCATCCCTGAACTCCACTTCACAATTACCCTTTTTCAATTTCCACCACTTGATCCTTGGTGCTGCCCTCACACTCCTCCTCCTCTTCTTGATAACCAACATCATCCTACAAACCACTATCCTATGCTGCCTAACGACACTTTCTCCGGTCACCACTTTACAGTCTCCAATCTCCTTCAAACTGGCCCTCCTACATATATTTCAAAATAATTCCAATATCCTTTATTTAATGTTTTCTCTACATCCAAACAAAGTTTTACATGCTTTTTCTGCATCCTGCAATATTATTATATTATGGATGTGCTGACATAGGTTACTCTCTCATGTACAAATCCACACTGTTCCCTGTGTATTAATGGTGGCAGTAACTTTGGAAGCCTTCCAGATAAAATGTTCACAAATACTTTATAATCAGGATTGAACAAAGAAATGGGATGATAGGAATCTGAATACCTCAGGTCTTTCCCTTCCTTTGGGATAACTTTAATTACTACCTGTCTCCAGCTGTTTTGGAATTCCTGCTTCACACAGTTTGATTCATATGTACTAACCAGATCTCTTCAAGATACCTATCAATCATTTTCCAGATCTCTACTGGCATGCCATCTAACCCTGGGGACTGCTTTTTTAAAGGCGGCTTCGAGCTCATCTGTTGAAATCTCTTTTGTTGATGCTACAGCCTGAGTGTGGGACAGTCTCTTAAGGTTCATACTATTTAAGTGGTTTTATATTCTGTTCCTTTGCTGACTTGGTGCAGTATATAAACAAACATAATAATCCCAGAACACTTACAATATTCCTTCTTGTGTAACCTGCCAAATTCCTTTATTTTTATCTTTTAATTTGTACAATGTCCTTTCTATTTTCTGCTGTCTTAATTTCACTGCTAGGGATCCAAGAGCTTTCTTCAAGTTTGTAAAATATATGTCTTTTATTGTCCGTCTCTGGATTAGTAATTTATAGTCAATGTAATTTTGCATCTCCATTTTTAGCTCCCTAATTCTGTTTGTCTTTCTTTCTGTCTGCTTCCTGTTATTCATTAATAGTTCTCTCAACTCTTGCAATTGTTTTGTAGGTATCCTTCCCTTCCTTTCTTTCTTTCTTTCTTTCTTTCTTTCTTTCTTTCTTTCTTTTTATCATTAATAAGTTTTTAATATGGTTCCCCATGTATCATTTGTTATATGTCCCAAGTCTCTATGTTAAGTGTTTAGTATCTTCTCAAATTAATTTTTTTTATTTTCCAAATAATACACTGAGAAACACCAATGCTTAGACAGAAGTTGCGACCCCCCCCCACCATCTAATTTTCAAAAGTGGTAATGTATCACCTGAAAAGTGTATTGGGTCTATCTGCATCTCTTGAAACATAGATGATGACTCCTTTGTGATATACATTTTGTCAACTCTAGACCACTGCTGATGTCTCACTGGATAAAATGTGTATCCTTTATCCCTATAACGCTCTTTACAGGATGTCTTTACATCTTCTACCCCTACCTATGTAAAGAATTGCCACGGAAACTTCACCTGCAGTGTCAGCCAATTTTTAATAGGTCCTCCTGATACTTCAGTTGGTAACAGAATTACATTCCAATCTCACAAAATAACTGTGCTTCCTTCAGAAAATGGCTTTATAGAGACATTATTGTTTTTAGCTCTGAATCAATACTCTGGGTGGAATATAAGCATTAACTGCTGTGAGCTCTTCTGACCCCAGGGTCCCTTTGCTTGCATCATGTATTAGCTCCAAGGAGATAATTCGATCTCTGCAATACCAAGATTGCAACCGAAAGAAAAGACAGCTGGATGACACTCAATTTTTGTAATTCTTTTGCAATCAGCAGTCTTTTTGTAGTTTGATGTCCCTTTCCTGATGCATATTTCAAGAGAGAGAAAACTTTTAATGGCTGCCCATACCAGACAAGACATTTGCAAGGTTCAAAAGCATTATTGCACTCAACTTCTTATTTATTACCTTTGTCAAAGTGGGAATTATGCTTTATGCAACTGACTGTCATCTACAATCCCACCCCACAAAAATTGCACACCTTGTTTTATGACAGAAGAAATTACTACAACAGTCTTTTGGATTCTAATTTATGGCTGAACTCTTTCTAAATATATTATCTTTCCTTCTTATTCCAGCTTCCTGAACTTTAGCTATACACTTATCTTTCATTGTTTTTCATTCCTAAAATGGTACGTTATTGAGATTCACTGCAATTTAAAGTTGTTTATCACTCTTTTTTAACCTTCTTTCTGTTTTCAAGAGACCTCTCCCCAAACTACTGACTGCTGCTTTTCATTTCTGCTCCTTGTATGCACACATCTGTGGCTCCAAAATGATTTGATATAGTCTTGTGATCTTTGTTGCCGGAATACTTATTATTAAACATTGTAAGATTGTGCTCCTAGGCACAAAAGCAAAGTAATAGTCATATTCTGAATTTTAATGAAAAAGTAATTTCAATGTCATTTTTATGCTACACAATATAAAAAGAAAAAAACATTCCACTTTAATGCAGAAATACATATTCCTTTTAGGTCACAAAAAAAAAATATATATATATATATATATATAAATATATATATATATATATATATATATATATATATATATATATATACACATACATACATAATACATACACAGTCACATATACATATATATATATATATATATATATATATATACATACACACACACACACACACACACACACACACACACACACACACACACATATATATATGTATATATATATATATATATATATATATATATATATATATATATATATATATATATATATTTTTTGTTTGTTTGTTTTTTTTTTTTTTTTTGACCAGTGTTATTAGACTATTAAACTTCCCTCTTGCTGTCTATTTATTTCTCCTGGACTGAGGGCTCCACTTCATGGGTTATTTTACTTACGCTCAGCCTGGAGGAGAGAGATGAACATCCAGAGGTGACACCATCTTATAAGGCAGCCATATGTGTTCTGACATCCTACTGCTCCAGCCTGATATTTTCTCTATGAGCTCCAGCCTCCATCAGATCTCCTCTAGAGAGAAAGAGAATCAAATGTTTCATAGGTCACCTGTAGTGGAAGAAACCCCAGGTCACCTGTAGTGGAAGAAACCCTAGGTCACCTGTAGTGGAAGAAACCCTAGGTCACCTGTAGTGGAAGAAACCCCAGGTCACCTGTAGTGGAAGAAACCCTAGGTCACCTGTAGTGGAAGAAACCCCAGGTCACCTGTAGTGGAAGAAACCCCAGGTCACCTGTAGTGGAAGAAACCCCAGGTCACCTGTAGTGGAAGAAACCCTAGGTCACCTGTAGTGGAAGAAACCCCAGGTCACCTGTAGTGGAAGAAACCCCAGGTCACCTGTAGTGGAAGAAACCCCAGGTCACCTGTAGTGGAAGAAACCCCAGGTCACCTGTAGTGGAAGAAACCCCAGGTCACCTGTAGTGGAAGAAACCCTAGGTCACCTGTAGTGGAAGAAACCCCAGGTCACCTGTAGTGGAAGAAACCCTAGGTCACCTGTAGTGGAAGAAACCCCAGGTCACCTGTTGTGGAAGAAACCCTAGGTCACCTGTAGTGGAAGAAACCCCAGGTCACCTGTAGTGGAAGAAACCCCAGTGTTGCTTATCCAAACCTGTTAGGGATCGAGGAAAATCAAAATAAGCCATGAGTGATGTAAATGTAATCCGATGTAAAAGACGAGAGATAAAAGTAAGAAGTCAAAAAACAACCAATAAAAACTGCAGTAGACTCTAAGTAGACACCAAATGATCAGCCATTAAAAGTCTCCTTGATCCATGTTTATTAGGATGCAAGTTTTTCGTCAATTAACAAACTTCATCAAATCAATAATTAAAACACATTAAGCAAGGCTCTCATTTAAGTAGCTCAACAAGGAGCGTGGGAGTACTACTTGGATTCATTGATCATGGAAATGATCAATAAGACATAGGCAATCTTAAGATACTAAACCCAACCCAGTCTGCCTTTGTCAAGAGAACGTCATGCCTACTAACCCTGGTGGACTTCTTTGAGAAGGTCCCCAAGGTAGTGGGTGAGGAGAAAATAGTACATGCTACTTACCTGGACCTAGCTAAGGCATTTGATACAATACCCTTCTTGGGTACAATTGACAAACTCACCAAACTGGGCATAAGCCCCTACATAACTCACTGGATTGCCAGCTGGCTCACAGACTGGGTCCAGGAAGCCAGGATTAGGGAGACCATCTCCACTAAAAGACCAGTCACCAGCAGGGTACCTCAGGGCTCTGTGCTGGAACCACTCCTATTTGGCATCTACTTCTTGGAGGTAAAGGCTAATGTCAAGAAGACTGCAACTTGGGAGCTATCATAGATTCTCCACATAACACAAACATCTTACAAGAGGGTCTAACACAGACAAATGACAGGTGCCAAAGTCACTGTTTATTTACTTATTTATTTATTTATTTATTTATTTATTTATTTATTTATTTATTTATGTATTAATTATTTATTGACATTTGATTACTGGGAAAGTCCAACTGGGTAGAAACCCATTTCCAGCAGAGGCCTGGGGAGAAAAGGTCCACATTATTACAAAACATTTTAAGAACAATAATTTTACAATCTTAAAATATAGAACAAAAACATCTGCAGTTTAAATAATTATAACATAATTATAACAAATTAGTGATAATATAAAAACATTGGTTAAGAATTGATAAAAGTTATATGGCAATCTTTGAATATTTAAAGAAATTTTAAAGAGTTTGTAGCGAAATTAAAAGTGAGTTAGTCTAATACAAACAGGAATCGCAATATTAATAGAGGGAAAATCAGGCTTATGGTATATTTGGAGAGAAAGTCAGGGAAGAGAATTTGATGGAAGTAAGGAAATAAGCGAAGAAGGGAGAGTAAGGAGGTATAAGGAATGAAAAGGTACTTGCTTGTTCACATTTAGGGATATGGTTTATCCTGGTTTTATAATGCATTAAAACTCAATGCCAAGAAATGCATTATACTACCTTTTGGGAAAATGGACACCCAGGCTAATTACTCCATTGATAAGACACCCCTAAGAGCTGACCTGGTAATCAGGGATCTGAGAATATATGTAGACAGTAATCTGGTCTTTGACCAACATGAGGCATAAGTAGTAAGAAAATCATTCTACGTCACCCAGCTTTTAAATAAAGGCATGACATCCAGGTCCAAGGAAGTCATAGTGCCACTTTATTGCACCCTTAGTAGACCCATCATTGAGTATAATGCCCTCTTCAGCATGTACCTGACCAGACATAATGCAACAGTGAAAATGCCCACAAAGTTTCTTTACCAGAAGAATCCGGGGTATAAACATATTGCCTTATATGGATCGTCTTAAAGTCATGTGTCTATACTCAGCCTCTTACAGGTTACTGAGAGGTGATCTATGTCTGGCATACAAGGCATCCTTGGATCCAGCTCTGATGGAGCTTTTGCAAATCTGCAAAATGAACAGTGACATAACCACTAGATCCAATGATTTCAATTTTGATTGCGACATAAATAAGACATGATGGTGAGACAGATATGTGTCTCAGAGGATCCCCATGCTCTAGAACAATCTCTTTATCCATGTAAAGCACAGTCCATCCATAACTCTATTTAAGCTTAACCTTGACCAGTGCATGAGAAATCAGAAATTCACCCCGGATCTGACCACCATGTCTCTGTTAAACAGAGGCAAACAGTAACTATGGCCAAACTAACATACCCCCACATAACATTTAGAAACTTTCTAACTAACATACCCCCTCCTAATTAACACCCATGTTACATGGGGACACAATTGGGTTGGGTTGGGTTGTGCAGCTAGGCTTATACAGACCCTAGTGGTCTTTAGCCTAGTATATACCTAGGAACCTATGACAGAGAGAGAGAGAGAGAATATTACCCAGGATAACTGGAAAAGATGACTGAGCCACCAATTGGGAATTGCATTTTCTGAGGATCTGGGCATGGAAGGACATTGGGATGATTTGAAAATGGAAGTTAGTAATACACCTAGACTAGAGATTGATGGTAAAAATTAGATTACGTGTCCATATTTAAAACAATTCAATTAAAGCTGTTGGAGACACAGAGGAACATGGTTGCTGGAGCAGTGGAACACCCAGACGCCCTAAAAATGGCTTCACAACAGATGGAACAGTTTTTGGACAAAAAGTAGAAGCTGGCCTCAAAGTACTAAGATTAAAGCATTTTGAGTTCCCCTACAAAAGCTCTTAAGCACCTTGCTTTGTAGATGTACCAACAGCCTGCCGAGAGGGCCATCCATAAAACTAAGGATCTGGAATCAGGTTCTGACATACTCCTCCCCTGTAGAGATTCTTGACATATTTATTGGCTTATGAGAAGTTGTATAGATTTACCCCCTTCAATGAACCAGCTATATCTCTCAGTATTTAGGGGGCTTTGCCTCCCCACTACATACCCCAATGGGACCATTTAATTTACCTGGTAACCAGGGAGGAGACAGGCAAGATGTTTCACCTACAGTTGGGGGGGGGTTAGTATACGGGTTAAGTTGTTTACCTCACACATACACAAGGTACAAGGTTTGATTCTCACCCTTCAAAGGAAAATTGGATAGGCTTAAAATGACTCACAAAGGCAGCTAGCCTAGTAATTACCTATGAACCTGGGAGTATAAGACTCCAGTTCTTGATTCCACTGGAGATTTTTGAGCCCTGTACGGATTCTTTAATAGAGGAATTCATTACTTTAAGTAACGGTACTTGAATCAGGTACACCATCATCTTCCTGGAAACAAGCTATTTCCCTTATCCTTAAACTGGGGAAGGAGATCATGAGCCCTAGTCCATATGGAGCAATTTCCATTATAAACCATGACTACAAATGATTCATGGTGAGCTTGTGTAAATGACTAGCCTTCTTTCTCTCAACAGTGAAACAAAGACACCAGATGGGATTTGTCCTGGGCAATACCACATTTGATAATCTAATCAAAACATCTCTGGTGACTGAGGATAACAGTAATAATGGGGTTCCAATGTTGCTCATTAGTTTCAATGCTGAAAATGCATTCCATAGATAGTGGGGAAATTTCTGTTTTGAAGTTCTAAGTAAGCTAAGTTTCCCTGCAAGATTTATCATACTGTGGAGTGGCGTATACCAAGGTTCCATGGCCTGTATGAAAATAGGAGCTTGACTTTCCAACTTTTCCCCCTTGAGTAGTTGTACACATCAGGGATGCCTATCACCTCACAGCCCTGTCTCTGTACTCTATTTTCTACAGACTGCTAACAGGTGGAGTGGTTTATGTCTGTCTTACAAGGCATCCTTGGATCCTGTTCTGATGGACCTTTTACATTTATGCAAAACAGAATTACTATATCTAAGCATTTAAACTTTGCTTGTGACTTGAATAGGACATGTTGGAGAGACAGGTATGTATCTCAGAGAATCCCCATTCTCTGTAACAGACTTCTCATCCATATGAAGCAGAGCATTTTTCTAACACTATTCAAGTGCAACTTGGACCATTGGATGGGAAATCAGAAATTCATCCCTGGTCTAGCACCTATATCTCTGGTGGACAAAGCCAGCCATTAAATCATGCCCTAACATACAACTTTTGAAATAACCTCTAAGGCACAATAACTCGTGATACAATGGCAAGACTTATAAAGGACTTAGTGGTTGTTAGGCTAGTGTACACCTATGAACCCATGAATCTATGACACTTTCCCTTTGTGCTTCTCTTTATTTACAGAGCTCTTGGCAGTTAAATTATGGACAGCTAGATTCAGTGAGTAAGAAATAGGGTGACAGGAGGTCAAGTCAGCCCTTTATACAGACAATTTATTGTTATACCTGATGAATCCAGAAATAGACCTAGGAAGGTGTTTAGCATTATCAAAGAGTTTGGTACCTTGGTGGGATACTCCATTAATATTGCAAAAACGCATCACCCAGACAATAGCTCTATTACCTTTCCCTGAACAGAAGGAAATAATGGTCTTCCTGGGACTTCAATATGATCCTTCACTTGAGGTCTTGATTCAGAAATCCTATGAGGCCATTCCCTGGAAACCAAGCAATTCTCTCACCACTGGATGGGCTTATGCTTAGACTTTATGTAGTGGATTCAAACGGTTAAGATGGTTCATGCTTTTTCTGCTGCTCTGTGCTTCACAAAGCCTCCCCTGCTCAGTGGGCAGAATCTTCTTTTTAACTTTGAAATGGATGATCTCATCCTTTATTTGGGATGGTGGATAAACCTAGTCTAGCCTGGGACCACCTCACTTAGCGACAATCAAGCAATGGACTAGACCTCCCATGTTTTGAGGCTACAATAAAGTGGTAAGAAGAGGGACATTTATCAGACTTTTAAATAGGGATTTCTCTACAGTGTGGAAGAATATTCTTCTGGGAAGATTGTGAGGCCTGGTGCAAGTTTATGACCTTCTCATTTGGAGAAAGGTCCCATTGGCAAGACTGCAGACCTATATATCATTGTAGGGGGATATGTTTGATGAGTCTCACATGCAGACCTGCCTCCCTGAACTGCTTATCATAATCTTTACCCCTGGATGGAACATTACTAAACCAGCGTTGACTAAGCAGATTAGGAACACTCCAGATATGTATTATTGAGAAGAGTTTAAATAAAGTAATGAGGGGAAGAGCCAGCAGAAGTACCAGGATATAATAGGGGTGACACAAGACTTTGCTGCCTCATATAACTGCCTGAGGCAGAAGGCACTTAACCTTAATTTGATTAGGAATCAGAAGACAAAGAGGCCATTATGGCTTAAAGTATGGACAGAACTTATAGGTAGATGTTCAATCTTTAAGATAACAATTTCAAAGTTGTTCAAAAATACTTTGGATATACATTTCTTTGGATAGTATAACACCAATCATCATTTAGTACAGGGAAACAGTTTGTTCCTTCTGCTGGAGGTGTGACAGTGGATAAGTGGGAAACTGGTGGCTCATATTCTAGGAACATGACCATCTTTAAGGATTAAAGTCCTACTCTTTTGCTGATTTGCTAGCCTTCCTCCCTGTGTAATCCCTGGGAAAACCTCAATACATTCTGCTGCATCCAAAGCTCATAGGGAAAATGTAACTGCTTACTAAATCCTGGCAATGCAGGGGCCTTTCTAAGACCAAGGAGTTTGGGATCATTATACAGTCAATATGCGAGATGGAATGCAATGGAAAAATAGATGGCACACCCAAATCATCTTAGATAAGCAGGACCACTGGAAAGTGAACCATCAGTTTGTATGGGTCTTCCAGTCCTACATGGAGCTTACTGAATGATGCCCTTTTTCTACTATGTAGATAACAAACAGACAAACTACACAAGGGAGTCATTCCACTGATCCCTGTGCCTCTTCTCACTCTTAAGGGAGTCATTCCACTGATCCCTGTGCCTCTTCTCACTCTTACTTGCTTTTGCCCTCAAAAGAAACCTTGCAGCTGGCAAGGCAAACAGATACATAATTTTCTTCCCTTTAACAAACAGTTCAGTTGCCACCCAGTAGGAGATTACACTGCCACAACAGCAACCTAGATGGTTGACCTTTCTTATGCTTAGATGGAGGTTTTCATACCAATAGCCCAGTTTTAACTTGTTGCAAATAGTTTTGAGTTGTCATTATTTCTTTATTTGATTTTGTCTCTTCTTAAATTTTGTATTGTTTTACTACTGTAGGTTCTCTGGAATTTCTAATTTGTTTGGAACTACTGACTTAAATTGGTTAATAAAGATGAGTTTTAAAAAAAATTAGGATATAATAAATTTTGTTTGTGTCTTTTGGATTTTCCCGGTTTAATAATGATAATAACAATAATAATAATACAAATAAGATATATGCACTGAATTTTTATCCTGAAAAAAATATCAAATGCATATTTTGTGACAAATAAATGGCAAAAAAAAAACTGAGTAGCCAAACAGTAGAGTAGGCCTACTGATGGTATCCTAGCAATATAGAACCAAGTCTCTGAAACCATTTGGAATATTCTAGCAAGCTTATCAGAATTAAATGTCATGAATATCAATTACAGAATGTATTTAGTTGGTGATTTCAGATATAAAGATATGTAGAAAAACATCTTCATGTCATATTCATGTAACGTACTTTATCACATACATCTGTACATTTCAGAATATTGGGAAGGGAACAATACAGTAACAGTACACTTTCAAAGCAGGATAATTCTATGTGATTTTTGCTTTTGATGTACTAATAACTCAGTAAACATATATTCTGTACATATGCTACTTTGACACTGTGAGCGCAAGTCGTACACCCATCTCTAATGGAAACAAACTATAATGCTACATGCTAGACTGTCAAAATGAAATCACTGTAAGACTACATTTGGTACTTGTGTAGGAAATCATATGAAGTTACTGTTTGACATTTTTTAATACCATACTAGATTTTAAAGAACTATAATAGGAGACTCGGGCATAAAATGCATTTAGCCTAGTATTCTGCTGTTAGCAATTTCCATGCTGGTCAGTGCTAAATTTGATTTGTGGAAGGGAGTTTTGATTCTGCCATACTTGTAGTGACAAAAAGTGATTTGTGTGCTGAAATATATATCATTATTATTTTGGATATATTGGTAGTTCAGCAAAGATGTACTCTGGAAATTGCTCCATTCTGCCCACCCCAAGGAGGCCATGAAATTACCCTTGATAGAAGACGAGTGCAATGAACATTCCAGACAGTCAGTATGAAATGTCTTTGAAGTATTGACAAAAATCAAAGTTATACTGGGGAAAGGTTAATACCCTTTTCCCACTGTTCTGCAACTGTAGAATAACTTCCTGCCTCATACTGATGATGCCAGTGGACGAAACTGGTCTTTGTAGTTGATTTTCACAGCGCACAGCCTGTTTTTAAGACCCTTATGCAGAAGAATTGTGGAATAAACCCTTGGCATTACTTATTCAGCTTCTGAATTTTTATTGAGGAGTGCTGGAGTTGTTGTGTGGTCGATATTGTCTTTGTCTTCTGTGCACTCATTTGCAGTTTTCATACTATCTATATCTCTCTCTCTCTCTCTCTATATATATATATATATATATAGGTCTACTTCAGTAGACTGAACTTTCACTTACCTGACTTTCAAAACGCCGAGATGAAAAGGCCGACAGCACCATAACACCAACATCCCAGAACACCGACTTTCCACTCCAGGTAAGTAACCACTTGGCCAACTTGCACAATACATTAAAACTGAAGCAAACTAAACCCAGTCATAAACATAATGTGTGTTTCTCTTCACCTGTGACTTGCTTGTGACAAAAAAACAGTACTGCAATTTAAAGTGCCGACTGTCAGAATACCAATAGTAGCGTAGAAAGTAGTGTTTCTAAATGTGTGTATGTCTCTTTACATTTCTACAGAAGTAATACAAGTATCTAATGGTGGATATTTTGTGCACTCTCGGCAGCAGTGGCAGTGTGTACAGTACTGTAAGACAAGAAAAGGTATATGGCCTTTTCCCCACTGTCGTGCGATCCTGGAGTTAGTATACATAGATAGGGGAGATGTGGGGGGCATAGTCCTCCACCTAGTTTGGTTTTATACTGTCAGGTTTCTGTTAAGAGGGTAAGTAAGAAGTTTTTACATTTTTGGAAAGAGTTAGTTATTGGTGTTACAAGTGTGCATGTCTATGGCTTAAAATTCAGTATTTTGAAATTCAGCATTGTAAGCTTTCAGTATAATGAGACTCAGTCAAATGAGTTTTCAGTATTTTGAAAATTAAGTATTGTCTCAGTCAAATGAAATTCAGTTTTTTGAATATTCAATCATATGACATAGATCTATATATATATATATATATATATATATATATATATATATATATATGTTGTTTTTCTTTCGGCTTTTCCCGGTTAGGGGTCGCCACAGCGGAACTCCGGTCCGCTAATGATTGGCAGTCGAAGTGCCAGCCCGACGCCCAACTTTCAACAAAGGCACACCCATTCATGCATGTCTTTCGAATGCCACTCGACCGTGGGGATATACATATTTATATATATATATATATATATATATATATATATATATATATATATATATAAATTCTGCACTAAAGTCAAGAAAGGGCAAATTCCACAGTCTCCTCTGTTCTTTAATTTCGCACAGAAAAAAAAAACTGGCAATGTTCCATTAGCTGATTTTCTATGCTATGTGTTACCCTAGTCTGTAAAGCAAGAAGCCAAGTTTGATTCCCAGCCAATGCAAGAAGTTTATACATTTAACAGCTTGGAGATTGGCATAATGGTTAAGGTGGTTACCTTACAAGGTACAGGGTTTTACTCTCCAGATTTTTCTCTCTTTACTAAAATTAATTGTCGTTGAAAGGTATGTATCCCAGATATATGTGTCTGTTTTGCTGCTTGTGCATCTCTGCTACCTTTAAACTACAACAAAAAGAAAAAAAAAATCTTGCTTTTTTCCCACTTTCTGAAAGTTAAGAAAGTTCAGTTACAGATTTGCTGTTCTGAACTGTTTGGAAGTTTCTAGAAGGCCAGTGCTTGCTTGGGCTAAAGGGAAGTCTCTGTGTTCACCAGTGGGAGTGGTTAACACTGAACAGCCTGCCTGTCCCTGGAGGAGTGGTCACTACCTAGAAGCTGTAGTTTTATTGGCTATTTTGGGTCAGTTCTAAACTCCTTGATCTCTCTCTCTTAAAACCAGGCTGCCTCGTGGTTTTGGCGTCTTTTCAGGCTTGCTAGCTGTTGCCGAAGCACCTACCAAGGGCAGAAAATGCTGAGAGAAGAAAAGGAGCAACTTTTGTGATTTTAAGTATTTTCTTCTGATTTTTTGTTAAGTTTTACTGCTTTGCCACCTACTTTTTGGCATTTTCCGGCTTGCTAAAGTTTATATCTGTAACAGTAACAGTACTTGGAACACATCTAGAGCCTGTTTACTGCATTTCCTGTGTTGCACTTAATTTAAAATTGTTTTTTTCTCTAAAAACTGCATTTTACCTGATTTTGGCCTAGCACTCAAGTGTGGGGTCATTTATTGCACTGTTGTGATTATTTTGTTGCTTGTGTATCTCTGCTACCTTTAAACTACAAAAAAAGAAAAAAAAAAAATCTTGCTTTTTTCCCACTTTCTGAAAGTTAAGAAAGTTCAGTTACAGATTCGCTGTTCTGAACTATTTGGAAGTTTTTAGAAGGCCAGTGCTTGCTTGGGCTAAAGGGAAGTCTCTGTGTTCACCAGTGGTAGTGGTTAACACTGAACAGCCTGCCTGTCCCTGGAGGAGTGGTTACTACCTAGAAGCTGTAGTTTTATTGGCCATTTTGGGTCAATTCTAAACTCCTTGATCTCTCTCTCTTAAAACCCTACAACTCTCTTTTTGCGCAGTTTTGCACACTGAGCAGCGTCGGGCAGCGCCGCCTAAACAGGTTTAAACTATTCCAGGCTCCACAAAGTCTGCTCTTCACTTTTTCCCTTAGAACTGTTCAAACTCTCAAAGTAATCACTCTATTCTCTTTCTAAAGCCCTGCACTTGCTCAGCTCTTATAAGGAAACACTAACTAACTAAAGCACTACACCCTCCTTGACTTCTCATAAGTATTAGACTCCCGATTGGTTCTTCCTGATCAAGTGAAAAATCAGTTCCCTTCCCTAATCTGATCAGTAAAAAACAGTTCCCTATACTAATCTGGTATGTCCAAGGGTCAGTTTCAAGGTTACTCTCCAGTCCAGCTGGTGAATCTGGGAATTTTGAGGCAATGTTACAATTGCCTTATGTACACAGACAACCCTCTCCTCCTTCCAACAAACTCTAATACATGTGAGAGATGCAGTTACACAGCCAAACTGGAGGCAGAGCTCTCTCAACCCAAGACTGGCACAGTCAGTCAGGAGGAAAAGGTAACCACCCACACCACAAATCCAGTCTCACGCAGACCTATTGCATCTGCATACCCAACAAATAAACACACAAAAACATACTCAGAGGCTCTAAATAAAAATCTGCTAAACAGCAAAGACCTCCTAAGCAGATATCCAAGCAACAGCCACCCCTCAACAATACCCACAAATCATATATCTCACAAAATCAGTGTGCCTCACAGTCACAGCCCATAAGGCCAAACAACACACCAAATACACTTGTTATAGGGGACTCTATTGTCCGGCACACTGACGTCCCACTCACCAGACTGAACAAGGAGAAGGTCACTGCAAGCTGCCTGTCAGATGCCAGGATCCACCACATAATGCAAGCACTCAGGTCACTCAAAAGCAAGTACAAGTATGACTCCGTCATTGTCCATGCTGGTGTGAATGACCTAAGATGTACCTCCCTGGACTACATGAAAAGAGACATAGAGGAGCTCTCTGACCATATAGCCCAGGCTGGTATGTCCCTGACCTTGAGTAGTATCTTGCCCTCACCAAGAATGATGCCACAGTATAAAGACAAAATGATCAGTTTCAACAACTGGCTAAAGTATTGGTGTCATTCAAAGGGGATCCAGTGTCTGTCAGCCTGGGATGACATGCTCGACAAGCCACGTTGCTTCGCTAGGGACGGCTTGCACCTGTCACCCTTAGGCTTTCGTATACTGGCCAAGGCTCTTGCCACCCCCATAGTGCCTTATTTAGGCAAGGCTCAAAGGACAAACCCACCTCCATAGACAACCCAAAGATAAAAAAACTAAAGGTAATGCTACTCAATGCCAGAAGTCTAAACCTCAAGATGCACGCACTCGAGACTCTCCTCAGTATGGAGAAAATCGATGTCTGTGCAGTAACAGAAACCTGGTTCAAGGCTCCTGAGAGCAATCCCAGCACTACCAGGTTATAACTCATACCATGCGTTTCGGCCCCAAAACTCGGACCGAAGCACAAAAGGAGGGGGAGTATCTATATTCATCAAAGATACCTACACCTCCAGGTTAGTGGCACTGCACGAAGCATCAGAAACCATCCATGTGCAACTAACAGCGGGCAAAACTGCCTTTCAGTTTGTAGCCTGCTACAGAACACCCTCCTTATTACAGGAACCCCACTTGGCATTCCTGAGAACACTGGAGAATATGAAGGGCTCTCCAAACACTATGTTATTGGGTGACTTAAACTACCCAAACATTGACTGGGAAAACTACTCAAGCCCAAACACCCTCGTCCAACGGTTCCTTGAATTTATAAAGTCTAACGCAATGGAACAACTGGTCACCACTCCCACAAGAGGGAACAGCATATTGGACCTGGTCATCACCAGCATGGGGACTCTATATTCCACACCAGAGGTAAACCCCTCATTGGTAAGATCAGACCATAAACAAATTTCCCTGGACATCCATATCCAGTCCCCACCCCCAGCCAAGGGAATCACTGTAAAGAATTTCTCCAAAGCCAACTTTGCACTTCTTAAGACTGAGGTGGAATCCTTCAAAGCCCCTGAGCCAGAGGATAATACAGCCCAATCCACAGAATCCTTTACAAATACATTCTATGAGCACCTGCAGGAATGCATGGATTGTGCTATCCCAAATAAAATCAAGACTCACTCCTCTGGTGGACCCCGGCCATAAATAAGCTATACAACAGAAGGAGGAAGCTACTAAATGACAGAGCAAAATCCCAAAAAGGGAAGGCATCTCTAATCAGTATTAGCAAGAAACTTTGATCCCTCATAAAATCATCAAAGGCCAGTTTCAAAAGAAAAATTGCCCTAGACACTAAAGATAATCACAAGGCCTTCTTTAGTTATGTCAGAAACATGGGCGGAAACTCCCAGATATGCTCTGAATTGTTGCATAACGGTACAAAATATACCAAACCTACAGACATAGCCAACATCCTGGCAGACAGATTCAGTGCAAACTTCTCCCCCCCTTCCCCCAAAGGAGCAAATGCCTATCCCAACTGAATGTAACCTCCCTGACATCACAGATGCACAGGTGAAAGCTGCCCTCTCCAAAGCAAAAAACACAGCATCTATGGGACCGGACAGTGTCCCAGGCTGTGTCTTACACGAGCTCCAAGAAGAACTGAACCCTCACATTAAGTCACTGTTCAAACTTAGCCTTACTACAGGATATGTACCCAAAGAATGGCGTACAGCTACAGTGGTCCCACTCCACAAAGGTGGTGCCACAACAGACCCTGGAAACTATCGCCCCATAAGCCTGACTAGTCTGGTCTGTAAAGCTATGGAGCGTATTATCATGGAACTCATAAATAAAGACATTGGGAGCCTCCAGACACTGGACCCTACCCAATTCAGCTTTGTTAAGGGCAGATCTTGCCTCTTAAACCTAGTTGATTTCTTTGAAACAGTTACCAAAGCCATAGATGAGGGCAAGGTAGTCCACACAGCCAACCTGGACCTCGCAAAAGCCTTTGACACAATACCCCACTCGGGCATCATAAATAAGCTTACCAGCTTAAATATCAACCCCTATATCACAAGATGGGTTGCAAACTGGCTCAGAGATAGAACCCACATGGTCAGAATCGCAGGTGCCATTTCCGAATCCAAACCAGTTACAAGTGGTGTCCCACAGGGCTCGGTTCTGGGACCTCTCATGTTCGGTATATACTTCTCTGAGGTTCAGGCTAACATGGGGGGATTATGGCTGACAAAGTTCGCAGATGACTGCAAACTGGGGGCCATAATTGAATCTCCAGCTGACACAAGCATCCTCCAAAAGGGTCTCACAGAGACGGATGCTTGGTGCCAGAGCCACGGCCTCAAGCTAAATGCTAAAAAGTGCATAGTCATCCCCTTTGGGAAAAACAAGGTACCCACAAATTACCACATAGGTAGTAATCCATTAAGTACGGAAGAAGTAATTAGAGATTTGAGGACCAACGTAGATAGTAATCTCTCCTTTGATAATCACGTTGCCAAAGTGGTTAGAAAGACCTTCTATATAGCCCACCTTATCATGAAGGGGTTCGCATCTAGATCAAGAGAGGTCATTGTGCCCCTCTACTCGTCACTCATCAGGCCCATAATTGAATACAATGCCCCTTTTGGGATGTACCATACCCGACACTTGCAGCAACTGGAGAGACCCCAAAAGTACCTCACCAAGAGGATCATGGGCTACAAACAGATGTCCTATGCAGCTCGACTAAAGAAACTCCAGCTCTACTCAGTTGCTTACCGCCTACTCAGAGGCGATCTATGCTTGACGTACAAAGCCATGTCAAACCCAGAATTAATGGACATGCTCCACCTCAAAAAATCCAAGTCCCTTAGAGCTATACGCTCCAGGGACCAAAACCTCAGCACAAAAATAAATAGAACATGCTGGAGGGACAGATTCGTTTCCCAGAGGCTCCCCTCACTCTGGAATAGAATCCCAATTCATGTTAGACATAGCCCCTCGCTGACCCTCTTCAAGCGAAATTTGGACGCGTAGATGGGAAATCGCAAATTCACCCCTGGGATCTCTCCTGTGTCCCTGCTAGACAGAGGCACAGTAAACTAATCTTAAAAGGGTACCTTCTGTGACCTACTTTACAGAGACACAGTAGGCTAATCTAATAGGGAGGTGGAAGCCAAATACACTCTGGCTAGGCTTATAAATGCCCTAGGGCAGATAGCCTAGTATCTACCTATGAACCTATGAACCTATGAACCTATCTGTCTATCTATAGAGATGTAGTCTGTAAGAGCAAACTTTCTTACAGATTGCTTTTTCAGCCTGCTGGCTGCTTTCCTTGCAAAATTATGTTACATAAGGGTCTGGGAATTTACCTTTATCCCACTGTTGGTATACATAGTTAACAGGGTGTGGGGAGGCACACCCCAATGTAAAGGGGGTGCAGGTGGCTTGCCCCACCTGCAAAAAAATGTTTTTCTTTCCTTTTTTGATCTTTTTAGACTCAGTTGAAAAAGATCACTCTTTTTGTATGCCTTCTTTTGAGTGTTCCACAGTCAAAAAGGTATGTGACACATAAAGCAAAGCAATGCTGGTTCCTAACAGATATGCAGCTGTATCATAAATTCCATATACATATCCTAATGCCTGGAAAATCTCACTTGCTTACTATGACATATCAATGTGGGTTCTTCTAGCTCATCAGGTGCTGAAAGACATAAATAATAATAATAATAATAGTAATAATAATAATAATAATACACATTTGTTAACCAGGTAGGCCCACGAGCCATACAGTCGCTTTTCAGTGGCGACTCTGGAGCAATGTCTGGTTAAGTGACTTGCTCAGGTTCACACAGTAAGCTAATGAAGGCTGAGGGAATCAAACCCTGTACTACAGGAACTGCAGCTTACAGCCTTAATCCTCAGTGCCAACTTCCAGATAAAAAAGAAACATTTCCATGAACACTGAGAACTGCATATAGCTGAACAACAATGAGTTTGCATAAGCAACCATCAAGTTGTTACAACTTACAGTAGAACTCTGAACCCCTCTCCCTAACCTCTTCCCCCCATTGGAATAACAGTTTATGATGGTACCTCTTCAAGTCAATGAAATGATACTTGCACTGCTCACCAGAGTACGTGATGCTCGTGGCATGACTCAACACCCTGGTGAGGTAGTGCCAGGTATTCCTAGTGCAGTGTGGACAATCACAGAAGTTCCCCAGAATATGTTCCCAGTTGTGCCAATGCAGGAGGCAGATAAATATTTTAGCCTCCTTCCTGCATCATGTGGGATCCCTTATAAACATCCCCTTATCTATGGCCACTTCACAAGTTGATATGCAGTTGGAAATGGTATCAGATCTGAACTGACGCAAGTTACAGGAATCACATGATGTGCATCGTTAGGCAGGAAGACAGCATGACTTAGCACAATGGCACTACATAAGTTCATAGGCTCATAGGTACTTACTATGCTATCGATCTGTGAGGGTCTTAATAAGCCACAACTCATCATACAATTTTTATGCATTTCAATAACTCCAGCCTGTTTACTCTCTTTTGCATTCAGAACTTGACTCATTACCAAAATATTGCTCATTTCTGTAGCATTAGATGGTCATTAAAATGATGCAGGCAAAACACCAATTTCACCATGCTGAGCAAGCACTCTCTGTATCAGCCCTGCCCTGTGCATCACCCCTCACCATGCAGTTTTACCTCACATAGTGCACTGTTTGTTTCTGAATCCTGGTCCAAGTCTTTTTCTGTTTCCTGCTCAGTTTTGGCTAGAGGTAATGCTTTTGGAATAGCATAATCAGCAATGGTGCCTACATATTCTACAGCTACTCTATCATAATATTTTCCTTTGTATATTTAAATAACTACCCAGAGATATAAACTCCAAAGTCCTTCTCTTTCTTGTAAATTTCCTTGCATTTGTAGGGTATTAACATCAGTACATTCTCTCTCTCTCACTCGGTTTCTTTCTCTGTGTGCAAGGATAACCTGCATATGGGATTGTTGAAATTTTTTTTTTTTTTTTTTTTTTTTTTTTTAGCTTTCTCATCAATGAACCAGAGAAATGTGTTATGCAAACTGATGAATCTGTAGGTATCTACACACCTATGCTATAGCTAAGGACCCCTTTCAAAATAAGAATATATTTTTTAACCTCTGGCACAAACAGTCAGTTTTACAGAGAGATTGTATTTGACTCAGAAATGCACCTAGTCCCACAGAGGTGTACTACAAGGGTCTGAGTCCAAGTGTTCAAAACCAACTGCAAAAAAGTCAGGGATTTGAGCTTCTTGTAGATCAGGTGGGCTGCTGCTCACACTCAAACTTAAATTCAAGTTCAAGCAAGCCGCTGCTGCAGCTTATCCAACATATTATGTGACATAAATGCAGCAGCCATGGAGATGGGGGAGGTAAGGGGTGGGATTATGAATTACAGCACAGGTGGGGAAGGGGGTTCTAGGTTTACGGACTAGGATAGGGATTTGAGGTTTAGGGTTAGGAAGCATGAAGGGAGTTTCTTAGGGTTAAGGAGTGGGTTTTAGGTTTAGAGAGCTGGAAGAGAATTTTAGGATTAGAGTTAGGGCTCTGGTACAGCTATGGCAGCTAAGTAGAGATTGTAGATTGAGCTAGTTGGAGTTTGTGCACTTGCCTGTTCTAGCAAGTAGCAATGAACAAGTGCATTGTGAACATATAGCACACAAGCACTTGTAGTAGACCTGTCCCACATCACTTGCACCTATTTCTACAAGTATCTCACTATCAGAGTTGAAATATGTTATTACTGTGCCAAAACTTTAGCCCTCCTTTGACTCATCTAAAGCTTTGTGACAACTATAAGTTCACTTAAAATTACACCATTTCTATTAGTTATTTCAATGAAAAATTTACTATGCTGAAGTTTTTATGAAATGTGCACTACAGTTTGTTATGTCAAACAAACAAACTTCTGTCATCCTTGACATTGCATGGAGAAGTTAGATCATGCAGAGCTTTGACAATGCAGTGACAAGACTTTAAGAGAAAAATTGTAAAATATCAAAAAAATAATACAACTGGAATTTACCTTTGTCAGACTCAAGCTTGTCATTATTTTGGTTAAGGACAGTGCAGGATTCATGGAGATGCGCTACAATACTGTGCAAACCTAAGTGATGCCTAAAAGGGAAGTACAGTGGTACATTTCAAAGTAGAAAATCGGGGAGGAGAAAACACACAAAAGGGCAGCATAAAGGAGTGAGCAAGATTGGAGCAAGGAGGACTCTTTTTGGGGAAAGAGCTCCACTTTTTTTTATACAGAGAAAAGTAAAAACAGAATGAAAACTCCAGTAAAGCTAGAACTTTCACTGAGTGACCTCCCAAACCTCTTGTATCAGAGGCACATGGGATATATGCAAATGATCCTTATGAACATCAGGTGTTTTCAGCTAACTGGCAATTCTGAATGCCCATGACTTGTTTCATCATTTTAATGGACAATTTCAGGCCAATAAAGGCAAACCCCACTAGTTGTGGATATGCATATTTCGGCCTTGTTATGACCTCATCAATGAACCAGAGAAATGTGTTATGCAAACTGATGAATCTGTAGGTATCTACACACCTATGCTATAGCTAAGGACCACTTTCACAATAAGAATATCTTTTTTAACCTCTGGCACAAACAGTCAGTTTTACAGAGAGTTTCTATTTTACTCAAAAATGCACTTAGTCCCACAGGGGTGTACTACAAGGGTCTGAGTCCAAGTGTTCAAAACCAACTGCACCAAAGTCAGGGATTTGAGCTTCTTGTAGATCAGGTGGGCTGCTGCTCACACTCGAACTTAAATTCAAGTTCAAGCAAGCCGCTGCAAGCAGAGTGTTTGACTAAGCATTAGAAACACAGGGATGTTATACCCAGCTGATGATCATTATCATTAGGCTTACTCCAAAAATATCCCAAACAACAAACTAAAACAATGAGTGAGAAGGTCACTGAAAAAACAATCAGTAAAAACAAAATGAAAACTCCAGCAAAGCTAGAACTTCCACTGAGTGACCTCCCAAACCTCTTGTATTCTCTTATACAGAGAAAAGGGAAGAGAAGGAAGGAAGGGGAAAGGAGAATGCAGGATAGAAATGGGAGTTAGGATAGTGCACAGAGGCAGATAGACAAACACAGAACAGTAAAGTAAAACAGGGGTGGAAGTACACACACTGGGATGGGAAGACATGATGGAAAAGGAATGGACCACACATGGTTAGGAATAGGATGCAGTATGTGTACCTGGCATGTTGGTTCCTGTCCTTTCCTAGAGGGACATTACAGTGATACATCACCATGTGATGAATGAGGATGACAAATGTCATGGGCCACACCATCCCCTGGAGGCATGATGATAGATGCTGGTGGGCCAGGAAAATCTGCAATCTACTCCAGAAGTCCTCCCATCTTGGCCATTTATTTGCCTAATACTCTCTACTGCAGCTTCCTGCACCTGCTCCAGCTTTGACTGGAATACCTCAGGTAATGCAAGTGGTTTACTCACCAGTGAGAGACCAGAACCTCCCTCCAGGAAGGCATCCCCAGCTGCATTATCCACATGCAGCTTAGCCACAGCCTTATCAGGGGTGTGGCATGGCAGAGGCACCTGGACTACAAACCTATCATGTGGTCCTCCAGTATGGAGACAAAATAGGATGGTAGCTAAAACTGAATATATTTATCAGACATGTCAGCACTTGCGAAGGGACTTGGCCATGGCTGGCCACAAGCCTGTCCTTCTTCATGTCGAATGTGACACAATTTATGACATGCTGTACTTGTGCTGTAACAGAAATAGATTATCAGAGGACCAAGAAACCTTTACGATAAGATGCTAGAATAAGGGATAAAATCCCATATACAGTTCCCATTCACTATATGATAGAAATCAGGTAAGTATTTGACTCTTGCACACATATTAAGATAGGTAAACAGGATATGGCACAAGTATACATGAAGATACGCCAGTTAGTATGCAGTCATTGTGAGATGGTGCAGCATAACCCCATTATAGTAAAGGGCCCCTGCTGAAACTCACATGAAATATATTGGCCATATTACATGCAGTGCCAACAGAACTACCTCTACTTGATATAGATAATCAAGACAGTAACAAACATCTAATTCCTAAGATGGACTTGACAAATACTTGCCTGTAGCAATAACAATCCCAAAACTAAAAAAGACAAAAGAAAAAAAAAACATAAAAGCACTTGCTATATCATTTGGAGCAGTGTAGTCTAACTCCTTCTTCTCATACATGGAGACCATCAGGATTCCTATACCGCAGGGCATCATAACAATGAGTGCCTGTTTCTCAGTCCTAATGATGCCCATGGATGAGGACAGCTCCTCAGCCAGGTAATTGAAATGGCCATGAGAAAGATAAAGCATAATCTTGCTCTATTTTACACACCCTGTAGGTGTTCTCCAGTGGGCACTAGAAGAAGCTGCCATTCTCCTGATTGTCCTCTCAAAACAGTGTCACTTTGGTGAACAGAATGGTAGCCTCTGAATCATGCCTACAGTATGATTTCTGCATTGAAGCTATCTTCAAAATAACATGATGTATGTGCATGCACATGTCTCAAGCATGAGATACTGTCACAAGCTGTCAGATGTGAGCAAAGGCAACACACTGTGCCTTATGGTTCAGGTGCACAACAGCAAAATAAAGCAGTTCATAGACACATATCTTTCTTGATCTAATCTACATATGTGTCATATATGTAGGTATAAACTTGTGTAGTCTTAGAGGTGTGCCATCATTTTCTAAGTGAAGTTATATAGATCTGAGATACTATCTTGCATATTCGTGTAACAGTATTAAGAAGAATATTATCATTATTTGAACTTATAGACAGCCTGTTTTGGTCTGCCTTCCTACGGATGTGCACCCTTTGCTATGAAATTCACATAATAAAGGCTGGCAACAGGAATATGTCTATCCGAACATGTCTCATCTTTGTAGATGTTACTGGCAACTAAGTAGCCTATAGAACCAGGATAATCTATATCTTTTCATTTTAACCTCTCACTGTTACTGTTTGCTTATGGTAATAAGTACAGCTGTCATATGCCCCCAATGTACCAGAGTAGGGCCATATCACTGGCAGCTACTTAGATGACCCCAACTATTGGCAAAAGGATGATTGTGTTCCCCAATACAAACTACTGCCATGTATTCCTGATGTATCTATTCTCATATCTGTAGTTACAGATATCATACAGTATACTGCCACAGATATCCTTTTTATTATACAATGACTCCCTATTACTATTCGAAAACGTGCATGCTGATTGGCCCAGCTCAACCAGCGTGCCCGTTGTAAATCCCACAATATACCAATGGAAAAAGGTCCGGTCGCCCGGACTTTTTTCCGTTGGTATAAAGTGCTCCAAAACCTTTTTTTTTTTACAATTAAAAAAAAAAAGAGAAAATGGAGCAATTCTCCGTTGCTTCCGTTTCAAAGCATTGATGTACTGGGCATGTGTGGGAAAGCAAGTCCCACATGCATGCACAGTACATCAAAGTGAAGAAGCAGTATACCACAACCGGCGAAGAACAGTAATCCACCATTATACAAAGACATTATTTAAGAAAAGTAAGTATCTTTAGCTATGTATTATATGCTAACAGGATGAGGTGGATGGCAGAGGCTGTACAATTTCAGCCCTACTAAAAATAATGTTCTGATGCAAGCACTTAGAAAACATGGACCGTACCTGTTGGGGATATGAGGCACTGACCAGCCTTTACATGACTAGGGGTGGCAGATAGTGGACTATGACATAAATGTGATGGAAAATGCAATCATACTTTACAGCAGTATCATAAGCATGTTGCTGACATGCTGCACAATACCAAGGCAAAGGCATATTCCATAACAGTTGAGAAGTTAGACAAGGAAGGCCACTTGGGAGAAGCAGGCTTACAGTGCCAGAGGAGGTTTTGGTGATTGTGCAGTGCAGACACTGATTTTGGTGTTGTCCTCAGAGGACTGGGCACTGACATCAAGATGGACCCACCTCCACATGTCTCAGTGTATAATGCACCAGGTTAGCACCTTATACCAGATTTTGGTACAGCTACACTGCACATGGACACTATAGACTGACCACAGCAACTGTTGCCCATGTATTGTTTTAGGTATATCACATTGTAGTGTGCTATGCTAGGATGGGAGCAGAGATAGGTTGGGAATTTATGGTACCTTCTGCATAGACATTCTTAGTGAGTTTGCCAAAGGGGCACAGTTTTAGCACAGGTACACATGCTCTCTCCTTTGTGACTTTTATTTTGTATTCAAAGGGCACAGCCACTGCTACAGTAACACCTGTAGAAGCTGGGCCACAACAATAGGCTGATGTTGATACCTGTGCAGGGACTGTTGATGATGATGACATACAGATACTTTAGACACAGTCTGATGACCTAGTGGCACTGCCTGTCTTCATCCTGGGTGAGCATCCACTCTCAGTACAGGCTGAAGGTGTGGCCTCACCCACACAAGGACATGAGGTTCTGCAGTGTGAGTGCTCACCATCCCCAGTAGACGAGGGAACCCCATGACTACAACTATCAGCAATGCTGCTGATATGGTTGTATCAAGAGATGAGCAGATGAGACCCAGAGTCCTGTTATATGCTCCCAGCAAGTATATGCAGACAGACAACTGTGATCATAATGATAACTTTGACCAGCCCCACCCTCGTTTTTCTGTGTTAAACGTGGGAACGTTAGATAAACACTGTAGCTTGACCATGCACTGACCAGCATAGCCCGATACTTACACTGCATGCATCATGACTGATCTGTGTGACCTTGCACTGTATCTGTATGCTTGTCAGACCCCCAAAGTACTGAATTAGATGTCACTGCTTTGTCTATGCTGCCATTTATTGCACCAGCCGCTGTCTGAGTGGTGGTTTTCTGGCTGCTGCTACTTTTTGCTGTTTTGCAACACTCTCCCTGAATGATGATTTCATGCACAATTTCTGTTGTCCGTGTGTGTGTGTGTGTGTGTGTGTGTGTGTGTGTGTGTGTGTGTGTGTGTGTGTGTGTGTGTGTGTTTAGTCTGATTATACAGGTATCCAGGGGGTACCTAGCCTTCTCCTCAATATCATAGTATAAAGCATGCAACATGCTACAGACATCCTGCAGGCTGTGGCAAGACTATACTGGAGTGGCCACCAGGCATGTCAAGAAAGTGGAAATAGGCTTTGGGAAAGCCAAACACATGTTCTAGATGCTGTGGGTTTGAGTGTATATTTGGTATTATATTGGAATTCACCCAAACCTCATTGGATACTAAGGTGTCATGAGGCAGGGCTCCAGCAGGTATCCAGCATTGCCTGCAATGAAGTATTAACTTATGAAAGAGTTTTATATGTTGCTGCTAGACAATAGATCATTTAAGTCATTTGAAGCCTACCCACTGCATTCCTGCTGGTACTTCCAATTAATTTCTCCCCTGTCCATAACTGATAATAGGTGGCTAGACCTGGAGTAAACTTGCAGTTTCTCATCCATTCATCTAATGTATGTTTAAAGATAGTGAGGGACATGAGGAACATGCTTTGCTTTGCAAAACAGAGGAAGTTTTTTCCAAAGGTGGATTATTACATTTGCAGACACTATAAATGTAGTTCAAAGTATCATAGTAGAATACACTAATGGCCTTTTAAGTTTAGACATATTACTTAATAAAATTAGATAGGTATCAGTCCCATATGTTTTATCAAATGGTAAACATGACTTGGGTATGAGTGGTTGAGTAATTACAAGCTTCATCTCTGTAATAGAGAAATAGGTGCCAGACCAGGGGTATATTTGCATTTCCTCATATACTGATCCAAGTTTTACTTGAATAACTGCAGGGGAAAACTCTGCTTCAAATGGATGGCATGGCTGTTTCATAGAAGGGGCAGCATCTGAGAGACATACCTGTTTCTCCAGCATGACTTATTTATGTTGCAGACAAGGTTTAATCCCTGCATTGGGTGTTTCTGTTGTTATTTGTTTTGCAGATGTGCAACAGGTCCATTTATGCTGGATTAGAGGACGCTTTGTAGGCCAGGCATAGGTCACCTCTCAGTCGTCTGTAGGAGACTGAGTATAAGGACAAATCTTTGAGCTAGCCTACATAGGACTTGTTTTCTACACTATGTATTCATCTTGTGAGGAACGTGTATGGCTGATCCAATTGTTGCATATGGCTGGTGAAGTAAAAAGTGATGGGGTCACTGTGCTCAGTGATTGGGCTTATGACAGCAGAGTACAACAGAACAATAACATCTCTGGACCTTTGCTTTTAAGTTATGTAACACAGAGTGATTTCCTCACTACAGTTGACACATGATGGTTAAAGGCCAAGTCACTGTCTACATGTATTCCCAAATCCCTTCCTACTGGGTCTGCCTTAGGGGTATATTATCAGTCTGGTAATTTGCAGGGGTGGTTGTCTTTCTGGAAACTAATATTATGCACTTCTTGACACTGAGCTTTAGGCCATGATTTAGCCCCAGTTATTAGTCTGTGTCAGGTCTTCTTGGAGGGTATTTGTGTCTCAGGGGATTCAATGACATTAACTTTAGCCACAGTGGTTGCACTTAATTAAATGGCCATATGAAATTACAGTATGCAGGAAGCAGTAATTTAGCTGAGAGGTGTGCAAGATACGTGAAGTGTGTAAACTATGTGGGTGCTATGCAGGTACATTGGTTATGGTCTCACATGTATCGCACAATACCTGGAACTTTATGGAATGGTATCCCATCCTGTTCAAAAACCTTTTCTGTCTGTGGGCTAGATAGGGCCTTTATTGCTCCATATGGGCAATCTATGTCACCCGGTACCTCATGAAGGCAGGTGATGTAGCAGAACGCATGCACAGTGTTGCCTTTCTCTTGTGGTATGCAAGGAAACCATATATTTTCCTCCACATGTAGAAACATTATGTCAAGGAACTGTTCAGTATTCTGGAAGTAGAGGCCTGAAATACCCCTTCTGTTTAACAGCAATGCCATCCATGTGAAGCGGAGTTTCACACATTCCCAAATGGTCTCTGAAAGCCCCTGTGGACAGTATGGAAACAGCACAAATACCTTGGTTTCTACTGGCATAGGGAGGTAATGAATTCCTGTGGATTCTTTGTGTAGGTGACACGTGTCAGTTGGGACACAGACAATCTCCTGATCACCTTTACAGTGATCAATAATCTCTTTATTGACAAAGCTCTGATAAATGAACTATAGATAGTACTGTTTGCATTACCTCTGGATGGCACCCTGCAAAAACTGATGAAAATCAGTAGTGCAAAGGATTACAGCATGCTGTTTTGTGATGACTGCTGTGAAAATCAGTAGTTTAAAGGATTACACTACATTGTTTTGTGATAACTGCTGTGACAATCAGCATTCTTGCTATGTGCAATGATAACAATTTTGGTGCACTTTGTCCTTCTGAAGTCTGTTGCAAAGAGCTACACTATTTCTTCTTTGTACAATTATGAGTAGCAATTATGTTCACGTTATATAGATTTTAATATTATTAGGACCTCATTTTACTACCCAATTTCATTTGCATGTCATTATGAAATTATTTTTATACATACATACATATATATATATATATATATATATATATATATATATATATATATACTGTTGCAATTTTGGAATCCCTGCACTGTAATGTTACATGTGACTACAAACTGCTACTTACCTACATTGGTTTGCATGTGGCAGATTCTGGTGCAAGTATATGTTGTGTACTATGCATCCTGTCCATGAGCCCTGCTACAGTCTATCTTTTAGTAGTTTTGTAAGACTGTCATATTCTGTCTTACTCTTGCCATAAAATACTCTGTCATCACTGTTAAGTGCTCTCATAAGTACAGTGCCAGTCTGACATAACAACATAGGAGATTAACAGAAGTTAGAACAATAAATTAAATAATTAAAGTTATACCAGTGCAACAATGGCTGAATGCCTAAAGCATACCAACAAAATTTCCAAGTATGTATACTTGATGAAAGTGGGTGAGAACAACTTGCAAAGCCCTGCAGTGCAGAGTATTATAGAAGAAATGAGAAATATACACCAGAATGATCAGAAACACTCTAAAACAAAGAGTGAAAACACGAATATTACTCATTCAAATATTTTTATTTTAACCAAAACCACAAATAGCACAAACATTAACTTGTTTTATACCCTCCTTAATTAGTCACATCTCAATTCAAATTAAGTGATTTGCTGTTTTGTAACATTCAGGGCAAGTACAAGGATATTTTTAAACATAGAGGAGGAGTAAAAAGATTGAACATGATGTTAAGCAACATAGACTAACAAGCATATGTGCTGAAAAATCCTCATACTAGGCATAGTATTTCAACTAATGGCTACAATAGGGATTTTACTAATGACAAAACAGATGTGGATTATGTTAACACAGCTGAGCATATTAGTAACACACAACGAGAAGAATTTGACTGTAATGGCCCTTTAGAATTTCCCTCTTTGAGACCCTCAAAAGGAACTGCAAAAATGAGGGGGCATTGAAATGATTGGGAAAATGGCTACAAAGAGAACAATTTTATAAGGGGGAAGCAGCAGCAAGGGGGAAAAGAAAAAAAGGAAACAGTGGGACGAAACAGTATATTAAGGATGGGATTGGTTTTACTATTTTTAACTATAGTAACATTTCTATTTCCAGAGAACACTTTTCATTGTTAGAAAAATATTCCCATTTTGTTCACTCATACCAGTTTGATCTTGTGGATACTTTATGTGAACTGAAGCTTTTTGTTAGAAAATTAAATTTAGCTGCTTGATTTAGTTCCAATACTGTTGCTTCAGATGCTGACACGTTTAGAAAAAGGAGTTCATATGCTTCTATACCTCGCCCTACCATTCAAGTGTTTGAAAAATTGTGTTTGCAAGATGCATATAAAATCTGTAAGAATAAAAACAGTTTTAAACTGAATTTAACCAGGCAGGAGAAGACAATATTAGACACTTTAACTAAGGACAATGACATTAGGATAATGAAGCCTGACAAGGGAGGGAGGATAATCATATTTGACTTTATTGATTATGTTGGGAAAATGTTCAACATACTGCAAGATGGTTCAGTATATGAGATTACCTTAATCAATCAGGTCAATATTGCCTATAGGAAAATAGACACTTTTCTGAATGATGCTGCAATGAAAGGAATTCTTACTAGAAATTTGTGAGATTTTTTCACTATAGTATCCTCGACAATTCCTACCATTTTTGGATACCCAAAGTCCACAAAAATGTCTTTGATTCACCTTTTAGGCCCATTATAGCAGCTTAAGGGTATAAAACGTAACCTTTGGCAATTTACATTGACAGGCGATTAAAATCATTTTTTCACTCCTGCCTACACATTTTGAAGGACTCTTGGGATTTTTTAGGACATTTGACAAGCGATTTGTGGGCTGAAAACTTCACTTTACTTACAATCAATATATAATATATAATAGACTTGTTTAGTTGTATCTCTAAAAGTGAAGGTTTAGAATTGTTTTCTGACAGACTAAGTGACTGTAGCTTTCTTGCTAAAGTCAAGGTAAATTTTATTACTGAATTAATGGAATAGGTATTAGATAACTTTATTTTGAAGGTGAGCTATATATATAGATTAAAGGGTGGACTTGGGGGCAGCTTGCACCCCCACCTATGTGAATCTCGTTATGACGGGGTGGGAGTCATAGTCTGTTTTTGCCAATGAACTTTTGAAATATTTATTTTGTGGGATGGACCAAAAGATATAATTAGCTTATTTATGGACTTCTTATCTGGTTCCACAACTTTTCTGAAATTTACACATCAGTGTAACAATGAATTTATTAATTATTTGGATACAACTATTACTCTGGGTGAAAATCAGTTTGAATCTAGAATTTACAGAAAGCCCACTTTTAATAACACTTATTTACATTTTAATAGTTGCCACCCTTTTTCATGTAAGAAAAGTATTATTAAAGGTTAATGTATCGGGGTTACAAGAATGGCTGCTAATAGAGAAGTGATGTACTATGAGATGGAGAAACTTTGAGACATGTTTTTAGTTGGGGGGGGGGGTACCCCAAGAGTATGGTGGACAGGATCAAGTTTGAAGTTATTAACGAATGAGGTCTGAGATACCAACCCCTATTAGGGCTTGGTCCTGATGGTATAGGTAGTGAGGAACCAAAAAATGTTGGCTTTAATAGAGCCTTGTATGATGATGTGAGGTATTGCCAGCTATGCCAGGAGAAGTAAAGCAGTGGATGTGCAACATATGCCAGCATAGCTATCTGGAGGTTTGTAAAGAAGTATATGTCATTTGTATATCAAAATGATTTGTACAGATGCTTGTGTTGGAAAATGTATTTGTGTATTTGTAAAGTTGCTTGTATTAAAAATGTGCCAACAGTGTGTCCTGCTGGACAGAAAAAGAAATGTACTTGTATGTCAGACTGTATTATAACTACTAAAATTAATATATTGTGATTATTAGCATTGATTATGTTGGGAAAATGTTCAACATATTGCAAGATGGTTCAGTATATGAGATTACCTCAATCAATCAGATCAATATTGCCTATAGGAAAATAAACACTTTTCTGAATGATGCAGGGAATTCTTACTAGGAATTTGTGGGACTTTTTCACTATAGTATCCCCTAGAATTCCTACTATCTTTGGGATACCCAAAGTCCACAAAAATGTCTTTGATCCCCCTTTTAGGTCCATTATAGCAGCTCAAGGGTCTAAAACGTACCCTTGGGAAACTTATATTGACAGGCAATTAAAACCTATTTTTCTCCTCCTGCCTGCATATTTTGAAAGACTCTTGGGACTTTTTAGGATGTTTGACAAGCGATTTATGGGCTGAAAGCCTTACTTTACTTACAACTGATGTAATAGACTTGTATAGTTGTATCCTAAAAGTGAACGTTTAGAATTGTTTTGTGACAGTTTAATTGACTGTAGCCTTCTTGCTAACTTTGAGGTAAATTTTATTACTGAATTAATGGAATTGGTATAAGATAACAACTTAATTTATTTTGAAGGTGAGCTGTACAGACAAATTAAAAGGGTGGCCATGGGGGCAGCTTGCATCCCCACCTATGCAAATCTTGTTATGAAGGGGAGAGTCAAAGTATGTTTTTGTGAAAGAACTTTTTAAATATTTTAAACTATATCTATGCTTTTTTAGATGATATTTTTATTTTGTGGGATGGACCAAAAGATATGTTTAATGTATTTTCAGACTTCTGATCTATTTCCACAACCTTTATGAAATTTCCATATCAGTGTAACACTGAACTTATTAATTATTTGGATACAACTATTATCTTGGACAAAAATGGATTTGAATCTAGAATTTATAGAAAGCCCACTTTTAGTAACGCTTATTTACGTTTTAATAGTTGCCACCCTTTTTGTGTAAGAAAAGTATTATTAAAGGCCAATGTATCAGGGTTGCAAGAATGACTTTCAATACCAATACCAGCTACAAGATGGAGCAACTTTGTAACATGCTTTTAGTCAGGGGCCACCCCAACAGTATTGGGGACAGTATCAAGTTTGAAGTTATTAATGAATTAGGTCTGATATGCAAACCCCTATTGGATGTTGGTCCTGATGGTATAGGGACTGAGGAATCAAAAATGTGGCTTTAATAGAGCCTTGGTCTTGAAATACTCTGATAAGACAACAGATATTAAAGAAATAGTGGTTAGAAATTGGAACATACTTGGTGCAAATGTTACTTTACTTGTGCTGTAGGTCCTGAACCACAATTTGTATAGAAAATGGGCAAAAACATAAAGGGGTTCCTTGAGAAAAAACAATAGGAACCAACAAACAATTTAATGATGCCAAGGGTACAACTAAATGTGGTAGATGTGGTTATTGTATCAACATTCTAGGAGTCTATATTAGAACACCAAACTTTCAAAATTTCGAGTGTTCTAATATTGAACCCTATTAATTGAAAATTTAAAACATCGATCATACAGAACAGCGAGTGGGAAAAAATTTGCTGTTCCAAAACACATAAACACAGCACAAGCACACCAAACAAACAGCAATCCACACACATACACCTAAACTCTTACACCTAACCCTACACTAAACTATACATACACCACTAACTATCCACTTACCTTAACCCAAACCCTAACCCTAAGGTCCGTCACTAATGCACAGTCATCTCACTTGCGCTCTAACCCTAACTCACCTACCCCACCCTAACCCTCACGTCCACAGAATCGCACACTTACCTGACCCGGGCCCTAACCCTAACTCACCTAACCCACCCTAACCCTCACGTCCACACAATTGCACACTTACCTGAACCCGACCAGTAACTTTCCAGCATAGTGCTGAAAATACCAAAGCAACAGAAACGGACAACCGAATTCTTTCCCTAGAAAAAAAAATTGTTTTCTGTTTCTTTGATATTTTCAGCATTCGCTAAAAATGGGTTGATATTAGAACACTCAAAATTTTGAACGTTCAGTGTTCTAATATAGACCCCATTCTAGTAGGTGACAAAACATTTGTGGGTATCAACAATAAGGTTTTGATCGTATCACAAAACAGAACTTGCTCATCCCAAAGAGTAGCATATATAGCTAACAGCTTGTCTTGCACAGTATTTTATACAGATAAAGTGGAAAGAAAGCTTAGTAAAAGAATTTCTGAACATAAATACTATATTAAACATCAAAATGTTAACAATGTTTTATACAAGCATACTTTAAAATGTACAAATTTTACTGATCTAAAACTTGATATTTTAGATACAGTAAAAGTGAGTTTTAGGAGCGGTAGTTGGAAAACTAACCTTGAATACAGGGAGTTGTATTGGTAGTTGAGGCTAAATGCAACCACTTCCCCAGGTATTAATGACAACATTTCTATTACACCTCTTTTGAAATAAAGGGCAGCAAAATAGTAAGGTCTTTAATGTGTATTCATAGTGAGTGTGTACATATTTCTTAACACTCGTGGTTTAATGGACTGTTCTTCTTCTTCTTCTTCTTTTGGCTTTTTCCCGGTTAGGGGTCACCACAGCAGATCATCTGTCCGCTCTTGATTGGCAGTGGAGTTTTACGGTGTCAAGTTGCCAGCCCGGCGTCCAACCTTCCACAGAAGGCACACACACACACACACACACACACACACACACACACACACACACACACACACACACACACACACTCACACCTAGGGCCAATTTAGAGTGTCCAATCCACCTACTGCATGTCTTTGGGATGTGGGAGGAAACCGGAGCACCTCGGGAAAACCCATGTGACCACAGGGAGGACATGCAGACTCCGCACAGAAGGCACCCCAGCCGAGAATCGAACCGGAGAACCTCTTGCTGTGAGGTGGCAACGCTAACAGCTGCACCACCGTGGCCGCCCTGTTTAATGGACTGTTCTACTTATTATATTTTATAAAAATTGTTTTGAACATGGTTTATTTATAACAGGATGGATTTTTACAGTTTAATATGTATTTAATTATTTATTAATGAATTATGAGTTTATTTATCTGCACACAATTTATTTTTTAAGTGCTGTTATGTTTTAAGTACTGTTGCTTTAAGAAATTCAATATGAGTTAATTTACAAAAATAGATTCATTATTTTATTTTATTAGTTTGTTAAAGGTAGTATATAAGGTTAGACTTTTGGTTTTGGTTTACTATCTTCTGATGAAATCTTGGTGGTTTGTACAAAAACTCTGTATTGTTATTTTGACGTTAAACAACTTACACTAGTTTTAAAGTTTTCCAGTTTCTCATTAAAGTATGTGGCTTATTTGTTGTATTCAGGCTCCATGTGATCTTTCTGGCACACTTGGAATTTTTTCATTTAACAATTCGAATTCCCAGATATGGCCACAAAATGGAAATAGTCCTACTAAAGGGTTAATTTATCTGACTAAATGGGTCTATATTATAACAGCAAAGGCTTAAAATAATGAACGCTGTATAATCAGCCAAAAAAAATGAAAACACAAAACTCCAAACAAACAGAACAGCAATTTTTATCCCCAGGGGATAAAAATCGCTGGTCCACAAAAAAAAAATAAATAAATAAATAAACTGAGGGGCTTTGCCCCCACACCTCCCAATCTGGGGGGCTGTGACCCCCATACCCCCCTACTTAAATATACCAACTCCGCAATAGTACTACAGTGGAGGAAACAGCAAAGTCACAAAAATGGCCCAGTGATTTTTTTCCCTGGGAAAAAAAATGCTGTTCCGTATCTTCAGGATTTTGCCATTTCGACATTTAGCTGCAGATTAAACAGCGTTTGCTATATTAAGTGTTTGCTTACTTAATAGGGAACTGACTAAATGGTCTGAATGCATAGCTTTTTATGTGGGAAAGACAGAGTGAACTTTTAGAAATTGTACATATATGAACACTATTATGACTTATTAAAAGTTAACCCAAATAATGCATTATTTAGGCATTCCGTCATGTGTGCATTGTTAAACATTTTTATTTGTTATACTGGAAAGAGTTCATTTAAATCCACAGGGTGGTACTTGAGAAACAATCATTGAATATAAATAATTATTATTGCAATTGAAACTAAATGCAATAGCCCCCACAGTATTAATGATTATATATCAATCATGCTCCTATTAAAATGTAGAGAAACAAACTTATAAAATTATAAAGTACTATATTTTAAATTATTATAACATTGAAATAGTTAATGCAAGTTTATGGAAGCTTTTTAAGTTGTTTTGTTTAATTTAGTAAGTTTATATTCAGGTTTGTCAATTATTTGTCAATTGGTTTTAATCAAGTTTAGGAAAACATTTTTTAACATGAGATATCTGTATATCATTGTTGTAATTTAGTGTATTTGAGCAAGCAGCTTTTTAAAAACCTTTTTGTAAAAAAAAAATTAGTTAATTTGAATTGAGACATGTGACTAATTAAGGATTGTATAAAACAAGCAAACTATCAAAACAATGACATTTCTGATGAAATCCTTTTTTATGTGTATGCTAGGACAAAAGCATTTAAATTACAACTGTTCGTGCTGTTTGTAGTTTTGGTTAAAATAAAATATTTTTTGGAGGAGTAGTACTCATGTTTCCACTCTTTTTTGAGGGAGTTCCTAATCATTATGGTGCACATTTCTATTGGTTCCTGGTTTTGGTTGTGCACTTATGCTACTGGTTTTGTATGACAAAGGAAAAATAGAATATCCAACAGGTGGTTATCCAAAAAAGCTCTCTGGAGCTTAAGACAATAGCATAATTAGACAGAAAACTCTAATACTGTTATTTGGAAAAGTCCTCCTGGAAACTTTCACATAGAGGTAATATATTGCTATGTAACTAATTGGGAACTGCCAGATTATTTTGCACAGCAGTAACTAACTAAGCAATGAGGAATCAAGCAATGTTCAGTTATTGGGGAAACATTGAATTCTAACATCCAAAAGAGTGCACACTAATGAAATTAGGGTTCCCCAGACAATTTGTACCTTATCACACTTCCAAAAATTATGTTAAATGCCAGCATCTTCCAGACTGCATCCAACACAGCTGCCATGTAAACTCCAGTCTATACACTTACTATGATCAGGTATCCAAAACTCATGATCAGGTATCCAAAACTCCCCACCCATAAATAAACAACAGATGGTGTTCTAGCAAGCTAAACATAAATTTGAGAAACTTAACATGTTATAAAAAAATATATTAAAAATAATCCTAAAATTTCTAGACTTTGTTGTATAGTTGGGAGCCATACATATGTACTTCCATTGTTTTCTTTTGAATTGCTTATTCAGTCTCTCTTCCCAATCTTTTTTAACCTCCTCTGACTGATTCCTATAGTTACCACGCAATATTTTCTATACCCTACTAATTATATATATTTTTAACAGCAGCTTCTATTCTAAATTCAAGTAAAAACTATACCAGAGCAGGTCTTTCACTTAGGATTCCCTATAAGTTTTTCTTCATCTATACTATGATATCAATCCCTGATAAGGAACACAGTCTCTAGCCTGCAGTCCAAATATCTTCTTGACCTCTTCTCATTATATTACCTTTTCCTCTCACATTATTTGTTCCCAATACCATCGTTCCTTTGCCAGCTTCTTCCAGTAAATTCCAACCCCCTCTCTGTACCACTAGTTGCAGTCACCTCTATCAGCAGAATCTCCTTTTTCCATTCTCAGGCTGACTTAGTTCTCAGAATACTTTCTGCTACTTTATGAATATAATATTCTGTATGAATCTGTATGGCTTTTGTTATTCTCCTTAAGGATCTGCATCCAAAATCCCACTTTTTCTCCTTATTTATTTAACCCCCCCACTTCATTTCAACATTTTCCACAATGAATTATAATGTTCTGCTTCTGTTTTATATATATATATATATATATATATATATATATATATATATATATATATAAGCCTTAACTGTTTATCTCTAAAATGTCCCTTCAAATCAGGTAATACTAAACCACATTGTTCTATTGGAAGGCTCATATTATTCTGCTTGACTCCTGTCCTCTTCCCTTCCCAAATAAAATCCTTCAACTCTTTATTAATTACTGTCCACAGCTTCTCCTCTGGTTGATAAAAATATCTATGACGTGTAAATAAAACTAAATGGACTAAAACATTTTCACTGCTTGTATCTTGCTATCCATATCCATAAACAAGAGCCTCCAGTTTTTTCAAGTTTCTGTATTATGTGTATTATCTCTGCCCATATATCTCTAGCTGCCATAACAGAATCCTTTTTAATCCATACTCCTAAATACTTCATTTTATCATGTCCCCATAAATATGGGTATTGCTTAACCAATTCATGTGTGGGTACATGGTTTGTGACTATAGCATTTGTTTTGTCTTCACTGATTTTATATCCCAATAAGACTTGAAACTGTCTTAGAATGTTCCGTAACACTGAGATGTCCTTTTCTTGTTTTATCAGCTGCAAAATAATATTGTGTGCAAATAAAGCCAACTTTTCTTGATTACCTTACCAATTTTTTTTCCTGAATTTCTGAGTCTCTTATTTTCTTTGCCAATGGCTTTAAATATAATACAAATAATGAAGGGGAAAGATGACACTCTTGTCTGGTTCCTCTTTTCAGACACAACTTGTCAAAAAGGAACCCTGCCCACATTAATTTTTGCTTTGATCCCTCATATATGCTCCTGATTTACCTTATTATTGTATCAGGGAATGCAAATGCTTCCATTGCCTCACTCATAAATTCCCAGCTTAATCTTTTGAATACTTTCTCTGCAGCAAGAATTTCTTATATTCTGCTTCCCTTTGGATTATCATTGCTCTGTTAATGTTGACAAATGTTTGCCTCTCCTCCTCAAAACCAAATTGATCTACATCTATAAATTCTGGCAACACCTTTGCCATTCTTTTATCTATTACAGACATAAATACTTTATAATTGAAATGGGCCTGTATAAAGCTGGGTCTGATGGATCTTTACCATCTTTAGTCATTACAGCCACCACAGCTTTCTTCAAGGATGTTGGTACTTCCCCCCTTTTAAAATATTATTAAACAAAATCTTCCAGATCCTTATCACTTTCTTCCCGCCTAGCTTCCAAACTTCCCCAGGAATAGCATCTATTCCTGCAGACTTTCCTACAGGTTGATTAAACATCACCATTTTTATCTCAGCTTCTCCTATCTTGTCTGTTAATTGTTGATTACTTGTTGAAACTCATCTACTTATAACCCTGGCACACCAAAAATATATATATTCCCTAAATATTTCCATTTATGCTTTTTCTTTTGGTTTCCACACTCATCTGCTTTATAAATTTTTTCAAAAAAATCTTAAATATCCCTATTACCTCTACAGGATTTCTAGTCATTTTTCTTGTTATAGGCTCTGTAAGTTTAGCAACAACCTTTTCTACTTTCTCTTGCCTAAGTTGTTGTGCTACAAGTTTTTGTGCTCTGGAGTTATTATCAAAAAACAGTCACTTTACAGCAATCTTTATAAACTCATGCATATTATCCAGATACTCCCTTATTTTCTCTTTAGCACTCTGCAGTTGCGCCTCTTCTTGTTCTGTGAGATTCCCTCTTATTTTGCAATGCTTTAACCTTTGTCAGCCCCTCTGAATAATTTGTGGAACTTCTTAACCATACATTTTTTTCTTTTATTTCTAACCTATTTTAAACTGCACTTTCATTTTATCCCACTCACTAGAGATAACATCTGAAGAAATTTCTGTCTTCCCTAATAACTCTAACAATTTCCACTACCTATTCCTTAAATTCATCTCTTTTTAACTGGTAGGTGGGAAGTGCCATTGTCTCATTTGTTCTTCATCACCCTGCATGTTTATTTTAGTTTTCATTGGCACATGTTCTGAAATAGTTATTGTTTGTATGTCAAAACTTTCAATTAAATGTACATGTTCCTCTGAAATATAATTTCTGTCTAGTCTAGCCCAATTTTTGTACCTTATGGAGAAATATGTAAATTCTCTCCGTGTTCCTACTACTGAAGTCATGTCTTTCCATACCACAGACAGGACCCAGGAAGTCAGGATCGGTGGCACCACCTCCACCAAGAGACCAGTACCGCAGGATTCTGGGCTTCTTGCTGGGCCTAGTCCTGCTTGGCATCTACTTCTCAGAAGTCAAGGCTAATGTTAAAGTCTCTGGCTCACCAAGTTCACAGATGACTGTAAATTGGAAGCTATTATAGATTCCCTCAAGACAAAAACGTTTTGCAAGTGTGTTTAACACAGACAAATGAATAGTGCCAAAGCCATGGCCTAAAATTCAATGCCAAAAATGCATTATAATGCCCTTTGGGAATATGTCAATGCAAGTTAATTACTCCATTGATAAAATGGCCCTAAAAGTCGACCCAGTAGTAAGGGATCTGGGAACAAATGTAGACAACAATCTGGCCTTTGACCAACATGTAGGTAAGATAATAAGAAAATTATTCTATGTAGCCCAGCTTATAGGTAAGAGTATGGCATCCAGGTCCAAGGAAGTTATGTTACCACCCTACTTAGCTCTTATCAGACCTATCATTGAATACGATGCTACCATTGGTATGTATCTAACCAAACACTTACAAAAGTTGGAATGCCCAGAAAGGTCTCTCACTAAGTGAATTCAAGGCATGAATACTTTGCCCTATACTGATCACCTAAAGGCTCTGTCTCTGTATTCAGTCTCCTGTAGGCTAATATTGAGAGGCGATCTTTGCTGAGAAGTAGATGCCAAACAAGACTAGGCCTAGCAAGAAGCCCAGAATCCTGGGATACTAGTGACTGATCTCTTGGTGGAGGTGGTGCCACTGATCCTGACTTCTTGGTCCTGTCTGTGAATCCAATAATTATGTAAGGGTTTACACCTGGTTCAGAGAACTTGTCAACAATACCTGAGTTGGGTATTGTATCAAAATCCTTAGCCAGGTCAAGATATGCAGTATTAACTGTTTTTCCCTCATTCATTGCCTTGGTGACCCTTTCAAAGAAGTCTACCAGGTTAAGTTGGCATGACCTTCCCTTAACATAGCCAAATTTGGATGGGTCCAGTGTCTCTAGGTTGCCAGTATCCTTGTTTATCATTTCCATGATAATCCATTCCATGGCTTTGCATATTAGGCTTGTTAGACTGATGGTTCTGTTGTTCCCTGGGTTGGTGATAGTCTGCTGTTGTGGACGGAAATGACTGTTTCGGTCCTCCATTCACTTAGAATGTAGCCCATTTCAAGGCTGTGGCTGAAGAGGGCCTCAAGTGGTCCTGATAGTTCATGTTTTAGACTGCTCAGGAGGCAAACAGGGATGTTATCAGGATCCATGGAGGCTACCAGCACCTGGTCCCTGCTGATAGCTGGAGGACGTAAGTTGGTGGGATTTCAACTGGTGGAGCTAGGGGTGGAATTGGGGGGTGAAGTTTGAGCTGAATTTATCAGAGTAGAATTATTATGTCACTCTGATCAATGTAGGTGGTACCATTCACCTAAATGCAGGTGATACCATTCACCTCAATGCAGGTGGTACCATTCACCTCAACGCAGGTGGTACCGTTCAGCTCAATGCAGGTGGGATGGTTCACCATCAGGATGTAGCTGAAGAACTCCTTCTGATTGTTCTTAGCCTGTGATACTATCCTGATCTCATGGTTGGGTTTGTTGGACTAATTAGACTTCTAAGTTTCTTATTTAGTTGTATAATAGAGCACTTGTCTTTAAGAGTGTTGATTTTCCTGATCTTGGCCATGAGTGTTCTTCTTTTATTATATACCATGTCTAGGTGAGGATTCCATCAGTGGGTTTGTTTTTAGTATTTGTTTTGGGTTTATTTCTGGAAGGTATGGCAGCCTCTATACAACCATTCACATGTTTGTATAATGACTCTATGAATAATTCTGCATAGCTAGTTGTGGTCTCAGGGTTGGGGGAGCCTTGAATTTTGACAAACTATCACTTAAAAGAATGTAGTTTGCCTTTGAATATTTCCTGTTACTGGTTTAGCTGGACTTTATGGCTTGATTTTTACTTCAAATAAAACAGCTTTGTGATCTGACCTCACTAGTGAGGATGTGACATGTAAAGGAGGGGAGTATTCTCCCATGTTGGTGATACCAGATCCAGTATATTTGATCCTCTGGTTGGAGTGTGTACTATCCTTTCCAGGGCGTTTATGTTAATAAAGGTCAGGAAGTATCTGCCTGTGAGTTTGAGTCAGTATACATTTCCCAGTCTATAGAGGGGGTAGTTAAGTGACCCATGAATAAGGTGTTTGTTTGGATGGTATGAATAGCGTGTTTGCTTGGACAGTGAGCACCTCTAGGAGGTTTAGGTAAGAGCTGTGAGACTCTTAGGTGAACTATAACTGGCTATGATATGGTGAGGGACCTCACCTATGGTGACTTACACATGGATGGACTTCATGATATCATCCAGTTTAAGCAACCTGGAGGTATGTATATTGCTAACATAGACTGAAACATTTCCACTTCTGTCCCCAGTCTGTGCTGTTACTGGTCTAAATGAGTGGAAGGTACTGTAGCCTTGCACTTCCAGAGTACTTTCTGCAGCTTTAAACAAAGTCTTGGTCATGACACAGATATCTAAATTCTCCAGAGTGAGGAGAGCTGGAATGGTGTGGACTTTCTTGTTTTGGCTCTGAACATTTATCAGTAATGTCTTAAAGTTGCTTGTAGACTTCTTCACTATGTTGGTAGTTTTGTCTTTTTGGTACTGCCTGAAAAAGGCTCTAAGTGGGTGGATAAAGTTTTAGACAATATCTGAAAGCCTAGTGGGGACAGGTACAACCCATACTTGGCAAAACAATGTGGTCTTTTGACCATGTTCTCCTATGCTGATAGGTATTGGATCCCCCTGAAGTGACACCAAGTACTAAGCTAATTATTAAAGTCAAACATTTTATGTTCATTCTGTGGCATGATCCTTGGTGAAGGTAGAATGCTGTTCAATGCAAGGATAATACTTATCTGTAACACATATTCTAAGACACCCCATTATGTCTTTTTTCATATAGTCCATTGAGGTATGTCTCAGTTTATTTACACCTATATGGACTATGACAGAATCATACTGGTACCTGTGGTGCAGTAACCTGAGTTTGTTTGTGTCTTTCGGCTTTTCCCGGTTAGGGGTCGCCACAGCGGAACTACGGTCCGCTAATGATTGGCAGTTGATTTTTACGTACCGGCTTACCAGGCCTGACGCACAACCTTCAATGAAGGTACGCCCATTCACACATGTCTCCACGCAGAAGACGCTCTAGCTGAGAATCAAACCAGACAGTGTCTTACTGTGAGGCAACAACGCTACCGCAGCACCACCACCGCGGGTCCGGTGCAGTAACCTGAGTGCACATGTGATATTGTGGATTCTAGTTCCAGATAAGCAACTAACCATTATCTTCTCCTTGCACAGTCTGGTATGTGGGGCATCTGTGTGTCACACATAGAATTCCCCAATAACAAGAGTATTAGCTAAAGCGTATGCTTGCCTTATGGGCTTTGCACTTGAAGGACCTTTATGGGTAAGCTTACATGAGATGTCTGGTGTTGCTTATGGTGAGTGTTTTAGTGATTTCTGCCATTAGGTGGCTTTGATGGTCTTTGAGACTTGGGAAGGTTTTTTGGGTGATTTTAACTACCCTGCCATTAACTGGGAAAGCTACTCATGTACCAACACCTTTGCCCAACGGTTCTTGGAATTCATAAATTCCAACGCCCTGGATCAACTAATCCATAGTCCCACCAGGGGCTCCAATATCCTAGACCTGGTCATTACCAACATGAGAAATCGATGCTCCACACCAATGGTCACCCCCTCGTTAGTCACGTCTGACCATAAGCTAATCACCCTTAACATCCACATCCCATCTCCACCCCCCCATAAGGAAACCTCCATAAAAAACTTCTCCAAAGCCAACTTCATGCTACTCAAGTCAGAAGTGACAAACTTCATGACACCCATGCAGACGGGAGCTGAAAGTTCAACTGCTGAATCCTACACTAAGGCACTGTACGAGCACATTCACTCATGCATAAATCGTGCCATCCAAAATAGAACCAAGATGCTCTCATCCAAAAAAAAGAAGCCAATCTGGTGGTCCCCTGCCATAAACAAACCTTACAACAAAAGGAAGAAACTGTTGCAGAAAAGAGGAAAATCCCAGGATGCAAAAAACTTCCTTACCAGCCTCAGTAAGAAACTGAGATCCCTCATAAAATCCTCCAAAGCTAGTTATGAAAATAAAATTGCCAAAGATTCCAAAGATAACAACAAGGCATTCTATAACTATGTCAAGAATCTAAATGGCAATGCTCAGATCTGCTCTGAGCTAAAACAGAATGGCATTAAATATACTGATCCCAAGGATATTGCCAATATCCTGGCAGATCGATTCGGTGCCAACTTCACCCCCCTCTCACCCCCTAAATGGCCGATCCCAATACCGGAAGATTGCCAAATTCCGGTAATAACGGCCACACAGGTAAAAAACGCACTCTCCAAAGCTAAGAATACAGCATCCATGGGACCAGATGACATCCCGGGCTGTGTACTACATGAACTACAATATGAACTGGCACCTCACCTAAGTGTCATGTTTAATCATAGCCTCACCTCAGGTTTCGTACCCACTGAGTGGCGCACAGCTACAGTTATCCCACTCCACAAGGGGGGATCCACCTTGGATCCAGGAAACTACCGTCCCATCAGTCTGACAAGCCTTATCTGCAAGGCCATGGAGCGTATTATCATGGAACTTATAAACAAAGAGATTGGCAGCCTTCAAACACTGGACCCCACCCAGTTTGGGTTCGTGAAGGGCCGATCTTGTCTCCTGAACTTGATTGACTTCTTCGAATCAGTCTCCAGAGCCATGGACAAGGGTAAGGTGGTCCACACAGCCTATCTAGACCTTGCCAAGGCCTTTGACACCATCCCCCACTCTGGAATCATAGATAACTTACTAAGCTGGGCATTAATCCCTACGTCACCCAATGGGTTGCTAACTGGCTTACTGATAGAACCCACACTGTAAAAGTAGCTGACTCCAAATCCAGCTCCAGACAAGTGACAAGTGGAGTACCTCAGGGTTCAGTCCTGGGACTGCTCTTGTTTGGCATCTACTTCTCTGAAGTACAGGCCAACACTAAGGAACTCTGGATAACAACGTTTGCAGATGACTGCAAACTGGGAGCCATTATTGAATCCCCAAATGATGTGGATACTCTACAAAAGGGCCTTACAGAAACAGATGCTTGGTGCCAGAGCCACGGGCTCAAGCTCAGTGCCAAGAAATGTATAGTTATCCCCTTTGGGAAAAAACATGTATCCGTGAATTATCATATAGGTGGCAGTGCACTAAACACCGAAAGTGTGATAAGAGACTTAGGGACACAGGTGGACAGTGGTCTCACCTTCGATAACCACATCGCCACAACAGTCAGGAAATCCTTCTATGTGGTACACCTCATCACTAAGGGCTTTTCATCCAGAAAAAAGGAGGTCATTGTCCCACTGTACTCATCCCTCATTAGACCCATTATAGAATACAATGCCCCGTTTGGTATGTACCTCTCAAGACATCTGCAACAACTGGAAAGGCCACAGAAATACCTCACTAAAAGAATCACAGGCCTAAAGCGGATGCCCTACGCTGACCACCTTAAAAAACTCCAGCTATACTCTGTCGCATATCGTCTACTCAGAGGCGATCTTTGCTTAACATACAAGGCCATGTCAAACCCAGAGCTGTTGGACATGCTACACTTAAAGAAATCCCAATCCCTCAGAGCCACACGCTCCAGGGATCTAAACCTTGTCATCACAATAAACAAAACATGCTGGAGGGATAGGTTCCTGACCCAGAGACTCCCCAGACTCTGAAATAGATTGCCCATACATGTCAAGCAGAGTGCCTCTTTGGTCCTCTTCAAAAAGAACCTTGACGATTGGATGGGAGAAAGGAAATTCACCCCAGGGATCACGTCAGTCGCCCTCCTAGACAGGGGTCCAGGGAAATAAATAGTGTGGGAAGAAATAGCCAGGGAATTGTTATGGCTAGGCTTGTATAGGCCCTAGGGCTGATAGCCTAGTACCAACCTATGAACCTATAAACACCTCTGCATATAATAATCTCTGTGTGTGGTGAATTGTATGTGTATGAAATGTAGTCTGGATATTCCTGACAACCTCGTTTATGTGCAAGAGTTTTGTTTCCAAGGAATCTGTGTATTTACATCTCTCACATACCGTGTTATTTTCTTGAATGATTGACTGGTCATCTGAGAACATGAGATAATTGCTACATTGCCTTAGGATGCCCAGATCTACCAAGATGGCCACAAAGACATTTGGAAATTGCATATCCATGTTGCTGGTATTGTAGCAGGGTTGGTTAGGATTAAGGATTGGGTTTTAACAGGGGTCTTCTAGGGTAATTTCTGAGTGTAAGGGCATGATGTTATATAATGCTAGGATATGGTAGTGCTATTCGATGCACAAGCTAGCTGTTCTAAGCCTACTCCTACACAATGCCACTCTGTTTAACAGGTTTCAGATCTAATCCTAACTTTACAGGTAAATTTTACTGTCTGTACTGCTGCTATACAAGGGCATCGCTGGCTGCTTCGGCCCGGTGGGCAGCTCCACACAGATAAAAAAGCATGAAAACAGACTCCTATGTCATTTGGGCAATAAATAAATAACCACACTTGAGCTTCCTCCAGTGCTTCCCAGCTCAGAAAGACCACGTAAACACCTTCTGCCACAAGAATTTCTTAACGTAAAAGCACAGAAAAAGCAGCTCTGAAGTACAAATGAAACAACAAACTACCACCAGATAATTAAGTCCCTGGCTAATTTGCCCTTCTGCAAAGAGATTTGGAGGCAGACAGACTAGAAAAGCCACCAACAAACAGAGAAATTACTATTTTTGCCACAAAATTAAATAAATGCTCAGAAACAGTATTGAATATATCCGTACAAAAGAGACAGTAAAGGAACATGAAGGACATCTTCCACTGCTTTATATACATTGGCTATAAGCTTGTCTGGGCCAGGAACTTTCTTTTTAGTTACAGTAAGAATAGCTGAGTAAACTTCCTCAACAGAAATGGGCTTGCTTAGCTTTTAGCACCTATCAGAGTTACTGAAGGCAAGTTTAAACTTGCAACAGCTGTGTAATATAATAGATCCCATGTGTTAACCCTTACCATAAAGTTAGTACAGAAAGCTTTAAATACCTCACTTATGTCCTTGGGCAAAATGGCTAACCTACCTTTCATTCTGATTGCATTTTTAGTAGTTTTACATTGATGTTTCCTCGAGTCTATAAGCCCATGGTGTTTAGACTGAGTGTTGCGTAATGGCATGTGAGGTGCTGTGAATTTAGTTACACGTAGACTGTCTCTGTCAGAATAAGCCTGTAATCTGTGAGTTTTCTTTCCATCTTTTTATTGTTTAATGTGGTATGGTTAGATTAAGGACAGGAGCACAGTACAAGAGTGACACACACTGTAACAAGAAGTAAGGTAATATCGAATAACAGAACTATGTCAGTACTTGTTATTCCTATTTTAAGTTAAAAGAGGGTCTCTAATATACAGTAAGCAAAAAAGAGCAGAAACTGCATCACCTGGGGATGGGCAAAATTAAGACAGGGGTATTAGCCTGCATACCTCTGAACAGTCCAGATGTTCACAGAATGTCCAGATTTATCCCTCATAGTTTTGGTCTGTTCCTCATAAAAAGCGTTTTTAGATAATGCACTGAGGACTGAAGTCAGTAAATAATGACATACATTTGAGTTTCAGACTTTATAACCTTAAGAAAATGCAGGCTAGTACAAACCATGTTATTCTGTGTTTTGGAAGTTTTATTTCTGCACCTCAGAATGTGCAGAACTTGTTGGCATAATTGTTGGCAAAGCTGTCCTCTCTACACTGGTTCCTTTCTTTAATTTGGACAAATCATGTTATTCTAGCAACTTTCTAAGTTTACAAGAGCAATATGTAAAATCTGACCCAATTTCTGGGCCTTTATCCCCCATTATTCAAGACTTAGTCCAGATTTCTTACACTAAGAAGTTGAGAGTATGCTAGTCAGCTAAGTCAGGTAAAATGAAACAGATAGAAAATTTAAGTGCTTCTTGCCTAGGATGTTGGAAAACTGTGCACCATCCTAAATGTCAGAGTGCTTTAATTCCAATGCTTATCATAGAGGTACCGTTTGAATGAACTGCTATCTGCTTTGTGGGGTCACTAATAAAATCTAACAATAAGTATCAGTACCTACTAGTAATATTGGATTAGGCTACAAATTTTCTAGAAACAGTGCCATTATGCAAAACTAAACCCAAAGCAGTTACTATAGAACTAGAGCTGTTATTCTCCAGAGTAGGTATCCCCAAAGAGATATTTACTGACCAAGGCACTCTCTTAATGTTAAGAATATTGCATCTGTTGTGCCAGTGCTTAAAAATCAAACAGTTAACATATCAGCTTACCATCCATAGAATGATCAATTAAAAGAAAGGTTCAATTAAACATTGAAATTTGTGGATAGTCATTGATACGGACGGTAAAAACTGGAAGTAGCTGTTACTCTACATACTGTTTGCAATCTGAGAGATGACACAAGCTTCAACTTGTTCTACTCCTATCTGAGCAAAGGTACTGCAGTGATCCCGAAGGAGTGCTTAACATTGCTAAGGAAACCTGGGAAGAACAGAAGACAGTATATGAAAGTATGACAGAACACTACATTGCTTTGAATGGCAGGCTAAAGCTGCAGGTGCCTATAGTAAAAGATTAATGCAGACTGCTCAGAATATACAACAATCAGCTCATAATAAAATTGCCAGATTCACAGAATTTATCACAAGAGCTCAGGTACTACTGTTAGTGCTCTCCTCAGAAGAAAAAATAACTAATGGCGAGGGCCATATTTTGCGAGTGAAAGAACAAATGCAGTGAATTACAAGGCTAGAATGCCAGAAAAGAGAAAGATAGATCAAATCTATTGCATTAATGTACTGAGGCCATGGAAAGAGACGGCGAGCTTACTGGCAGCATTTCATAAAGGAAAGATCAGAGAATCTCTACCCAAGTGCTGCTGCAGGAATTTTTGTCAACAGTACAGAATCAGGAAGTGGGAGAATTTGATTTACATGAAACAAAAAGTGTTCTCAGACTTACATGAGAGAACTAAACTAACTGGAATGAAGGTCAGATTAGGGCCTTAATCAGAATAACAAAACCACCTGTTTAGAAAATAAGTTCTCAAAGGATTCTCAAGCGAATAGTGTTAGGAAAGTCACAAACTGAATGGAGTAGTTCAATAATCCTAGCTCCTAAAATTGATGAAAGTATTAGCTTCTGCAACTATTTTAAGAAACTGAACAGTATATCACCATGGGATAGCTATCCCATGCCCAGAAATGATGAATTGACAGCCTAGGAAAGGCCAGATACTTGGCAACACTAGACTTTGAAAAACGATACTGGAAAATGCCATTTACACCTTTGGCCAAAGAATGAAGAGCTTTTGTAACTCCTGATGGTTTATCAGTTTATTTCAATAGATAGTATTACCATTTGGCCTGCATGAAGCTTCAGCTACCTTTTAGAGATGGATGGATAAAAATACTGAAGCTTCACTCATGAAATGGTGCTGTATACCTGGAGGGCATGGACATCCATCCAGAAGACTGATAATCTCACCTACCAAATGTTCAGGCTGTGGTGAAATTCATTTGACAGGAAGGCTTGACTGTAAACAGTAAGAAAAGTAAACTTCGAATAGTGGAAATAAAGTACTTATACCTTATAAGAAGAGGGGTGGTGTCACCGCAACTAGAAAAAAAAAACAGATACCATAAAAACTGGACTATATCCTCAACTAAAACACAGGTAAAGGCTTTTCTTGGACTACTGTCATACTACAGAAAATTTGAACATACTGCTGTGAGCATTGCCTGCACTTTGACAGATCTCACAAGGGGGAAAGCCCTTGTCAAGGTGTAATGGTTTCTTAAGGCAGACAGTGCATTTAATGAACTGAAAAGTTCTTATGTTTGAAACTGTTTAGTGACTCCTTATTTTATTAAAGAATTCACGCTATACACCTGTTTGTCAGAGGTAGATTTAGGAGCAGTGCTATCCCAAGATAATCAACATAAGGAGCATCTTGTGTGCTATTTCAGCAGGAAGTTAAGCTTAGTGAAAGTAGATACTCAGGCACTGAAAGAGATACTCAGCCATTCAGGGTGTCTTGTGTTAAAGTGTGTCTACTCTGCTTTGAAGTACTATTTGTTAGGCAGGCAGGTAAATTTGGAAATTGATCATGCCTTATTGCAATGAGAAACTGTGCAGACTGATAGCAATACAAAGCTGTGCCAGTGGGCATTAATCCATCCAACGCTTTCAATATGCAGTGATTCACAGGCTCAGCCTAGCCAATAGAAATGCTGATGGCTGGTCTTGATCTTCCAACACATTATTATGAGACCAAACTCCCTGGCTTTGTGTTGGGATGGGGTAGTTGTAACATGCTGGATACAGAAAGTGGATAATATGCCTTTAAATGTGTGCTGCAGTGCAGAGTGCAGGATCATTCTCACATCATTTAGTCAAGGAAAATACTCTGCATTATTCAGTAATGAGCTCCTGTGTACCAAGTACAAGGCTTTAAAGAGGTGGTTCCCAGTGCCAAGGCTTTCATGAACTTTTTTTCTCGTCTGGAGGATCATCTGGAAGGAAGACCCTGGAAGTATTGAATATGTTGGCTCAGCTATGGCTAACACCAAGGGGATTACCTGTGACAAGACAGTTGGAATTAATGTCTGTGTGAGGCTTACAGCCAGAACATGCTGTGATGGCCTGTTTCCTGCGGCAGCTATATTGGCAGCGTAAAGATACCAGAAATGTACTCTTTTGTTTAACTATAAGCTAAACCATACCACTCAATTGTCTAGATTTTCACAAACTGTTCAGATTTTTGCCTTATATTTTTAATCTGTTCCATGTAAAATGTATGGTTTTCTGACAAATCATTGTGGGCTGAAGTCACTTAATAACGACAGACATTTAAGTTTTGGAATTCATATCCTTTGGAAAATGCATGCTAATGTAAAACTAAGTATTTTAGCAATTTTCTAAGTTTATAAGGGCAATATTTAAAATCTGTCTCTGATTTTGGGTCTTTGCCCCCACCATTATTTTTTATTTGTCCAGATTTCTTCTGTTAAGAGGTTGAGTGGTGCGTGAGCCAAAGGGTTATGCTGGTTTTATTTAATTTTGGTACTGAGAAGCGAAGATGTGCTGTAATTTTCATTTTGTTTTTAAATTAAGAAACCTAGAAGTGCTATTATTTTCATGACCTTGTTGAATATATACAGCAAACCTTTGTTTTTATATAATGCAGTGTCTCTAGTGTTCTTTGCACTTATCACACACACACACACACACACACACATATATATATATATATATATATATATATATATATATATATATATAGGTCTACTTCACTTCACCGAAACCCCATTTCACTGACACTCATTTCACTGAGACCAAATCACCTAAAGTTCACAACACTGACAACTCATTTCACTAAATCTCAGTTCACTGATTTGTAAACTATAGACTTGATGTGGCAGTGTGTAGAGTACTGTGAGGCAAGTAAAAGGTATATGCCATGTTCCCCACTGTAGTGCGACCTGGAGTTAGAATATATAGGTAGGGGAGTGTGGGGGTCACAGCCCCTCACGTTGGGGGGTGTGGGGGTGTAGCCCCCACTTAGTTTGGTTTTATATTGTCTTGTTTTTGTTAAGAGGATATATAAGTAGTTTTTAAGTTGTGGAAAGAGGTAGCCATTAGTTTTATGACTTTGTTTGTGTATGGTTTTCCATTTAGTCTTGTGAAATTTAGCATTTTAAGCTGTCAGTGAAATGAGATTCAGTGAAATGAGTTGGCAGTGTTTTGAGGTTTAGGTGATTTGGTCTCAGTAAAATGAATGTCAGTGAAATGGGATTTCGGTGAAGTGAAGTAGACCAATATATATATATATATATATATATATATATATATGTGTGTGTGTGTATATATATATATATATATATATATATATATATATATATATATATATATATATATATATATATATATATATATATATATATATGGGATATGTACAGATCCCCGACGGCACTTTCTGCCGAAGCAGAAATCATCGAACATACATAACCGAAAGTGCTGTTCACCGAAGCAGCACTTTCAGTTATGTATGCTGGTTGTGCCGGTCACACTACGGTGCGGTTAAGGGAGAATTCCCTTTTCCCCACTGTAGTGTGACCTCGGAGTGAGAATATAAAAGTAGGGGGGGGGTGCAGGGGAGTTTGCCCCTCTACATAAAAGAAGATTTAGTGTTTTTTTTTTTTTTTTTGGACGGACTTTAATGAAAGCGCTTTTTCGGTGAAAGCGCTTTCGTTAAAGTGCATTCGGGTATTTTGGATTTGGACTATTGAACTTTCGTTCAATAGTCCTAGATGTGTGTGTGTGTGTGTGTGTGTGTGTGTGTGTGTGTGTGTGTGTGTGTGTGTGTGTATGCATTTATTTCCATGATTAGTACTTTCAGGAATTCTGTTTTCTAAAGAACTAGTAGTGAGAATTTGATTTTTACTGTTTCATTAATGTGGCCTTCAACAAACCATCCCTTAATCAGAGTTATCTTAACCTAGGACTTCTCGGCTTCTTAGATATCAAGGCCTTCCTTCCTGAGGAGACCTTAATATGTTCTAACGCAGACTCAGACAAGTATTAAAAAGTGCAGTGTTCTTTTTTTATTAACTTGAAAAGGTGAAGGTAAATGTAAAAAAGAAACTCGTCAAAGCATTTATATAATATTATCTGCTTGCAAATCATTGATCACAGGAAACATATTGTAAGTTAAATATATTTTTTTACAGGCGAGAGGATGTGTGTAACAGTAAAATGGGAGTAATGGTTAGGCCAAATGTAAATATCCAGCAGACACTGACAACTAGACCCCCATCATGCCCGTATGATCCATGGTCATCCCAGCCATACTGGAGGAAGTCAGGGCAGTTAGGATGTGGTAGGTAGACCTGGCAATGTACATGGGACATGGTGCAGGGAGCCATAGGATGATGTAGAGGGCAGGAAAAAACTCTCCCAAAATAAATAAATAAATAATGCATGTTGTAAAGTAGAAGAACATTTTGAACAAGAACCAAATATAAATGCAATATAAAACAACACATATGCTATCTGTAATGCAACTTAGGGTGCAAACTCATGCAGATTTCCATCTGTTCAAAGAGATTTTACTTTATACTTGATGTAGTAAGTGAGGTACCCTGTTTTTACATGGGGAGTTTAACCATATTTCTTATATTTTTACTGGGAGTTTTAAGATCTTTTCAATAATTTGGGGTTGACTGGTAATAATACAGGTCACACTAAATGTTACAGATAGCTCTCAGGCAGTTCCCATGAAGATCACCTGCAAGTGCTAAATCTACTTATTTGTTGGAAGACTAAAGGGATAGGGGAAATTTAAACAAATATTTTAATTTTTGAAATTAGTTAACATTTTAATTCACACAAGGAAAACTAGTTAACCTTATATGAATTAAAGAAAATAAAGGATGGGTGACATGTGGAGAAGTACTTTTTCACTTAAAGTGTAGTACTTTACTCAATTACTGGCAGTGGTGTTGGTGGGTGCAGGTGCAGACAAGTGCCTCAGACATACTATGTCTGAGGTAAAAGAAACAGAGGCTACCCAGATGTCAAAAATAACAGAGGAGTATAGAGACAGTACATATGATGAGATTAATAACCAAAGAACACAATCTATCATATTAAAAGACCCATGGCTTATAAACTTCCCTTTATCAAGGTATCAGAAATGAAATGTAAATTTCCCTGAAAAATAAAAGTGTTTCAGTACACCATTTGTTAAATGAACAATGATGCATAGGTCTTTAATATTGTACTCAAGCCAATAAGCTAGACTCCAATAACTATTAGCCTAAACAAGGGCACAGCATGTCTGCAAATAAATATTGATATTAGATGCGGTAACTCTATAAGTAGTTACATTCCTAGCTGCAACACTCACCACGGACGTATTACTAACTGTGCACTGCTTTGCCTAAGTGATTCTCCCTATTTAATTTCCTAACTAATGTTATGTTCCTCCACATATATAAGTTCAACCATATATTTGTCTGTATTCAAGTGTTTAAAGTCTTGTTTTATGTGATACTATGTATATATTTTTGTTTTTAAATCTTTATCCTGTAAATGTGTTAACACTCTTTTTTTTTTTTGTCTATAATTTCTGTTACTTAATGTGATGACTTTGTATGTAAGCTGAGGCTGGAGCTTTTCTCCCCAGCCCTCTGCTGAAAATGGGCAGTGCCCCAGTCAGACCATCCTGGTAAACAAATGTAAAATAAAATAAATAAATAAATTACCTTGTTAATAAAGAAACCAATCATTTAAAATATCATTCCATGGCCCAGAATTTGCACTTTATTTTTTTATTTGTTCTTTTTTGTTTGTGTTTGTGTGTTTGTCTGTGTGTCTGAGTGTCTGTGTTTCTGTTTGTCTGTGCATTGTGCATGTATGAGAGAATTCATCAGTCAGGACTCAAATTTTTTTGAAGTAAATTAAATGTATTCTTCAAAAATAAATAATACAACTGTCGTAATAGCATATAGGGATTAAGCCTTGACTACGACTCAGCTGACTCAGGTTTGATTAGTGGCTCAAGCAATGGATGGAGTGACATGGAAGCTTGGCTGTTACTATCTTTGGTGAAATGGTGGTTCTGTGGGCATCACTTGTAGATCAATGTGTGTGATATACCTTTAAGAAGCTTTCCAGTGAGTCAGCACATGCATATAAGTACTAAGCACATGCAAGCAACAGTGCCATTTTGAGTCAGCAGCCAGAGTGTGAGCATGCAAGTATGTTAAGTCAGTTAGTTAGATAGTTCATTTAAGTTTAATGTTCCTGACATCCATCCTGATTAAACGAACACCCAAGCCTCAATATCTTCTTAATGCACATAAGAAGAGTGACATCTCTTGTGATGATCAATGATGGAGACTGGGGACATCATTGTTGGGAGGTGTGGTCCAAAGGAGAAAATAGGGTGGGGACAAGGTTAAGATACTGCGGAGACAGAGGGAAATGCTGCACGTCCCCATTGCACACTCACTCCTGGCATGATACCATAGGAACCACAGGGGGGGGGGTAATGGGTAGAGCCAAATGTAAATCCTCCGCAGATGTTAATAGCGAGACCCCCAGGATGCCCTTAAGATCCATGGTTACCCTAGCCATATTAGAGGAAGTCAGGGCAGTTAGAAGGTGGCAGGTAGATGTGGGGCACTGAGCAGGGAGTGATAGGGTGATGCAAGAGGGGCCAAAATGACTCCCCCTGAAAATAAATAAACACAAGAGACAACACACACACACACACATATATATATATATATATATATATATATATATATATATACATATATATATATTCAATTTACAAGCTCGAGATACTGAAATATTGAATTTCAGTATCTTGAGACTGTAAAGTCAACAATTCACAAAATTAAAAATCCACTTACTCACAGCACAAATAACTGAATTAACACCATATAGTACAATGCCCCTTTTGCTATGTACCTCACAAAACATCTACAACAACTGGAAAGGCTGCAGAAATAACTCACAAAGAAGATTACCTGCCTCAAACAGATGCCCTACGCAGACCGTCTCAAGAAACTCCAGCTTTACTCTGTCGCATATCGCCTACTCAGAGGTGATCTCTGCCTAACATACAAAGCTATGTCAAACCCAGAGCTGTTGGACATGCTCCACATAAAGAAATCCCAATTCCTCCGGGCTACACGCTCTAGGGACCTAAACCTTGTCACCACAATAAACAGAACTTGCCGGAGGGATAGATTCCTGTCCCAGAAACTTCCCATACTCTGGAATAAACTACCTATCTATATCAAACAAAGCTCCTCATTAGCACTCTTCAAGAAAAATCTTGATGATTGGATGGGAAATAGGAAATTCACCCCGGGGATCACCTCTGTGGCTCTGCTCGACAGTGGCACAGGAAAATAATTTTCTTGGGTGGCAAAAGCCAGGGTACCTTTTTGGCTGGACTTGTATAGGCCCCAGGGCCGATAGCCTAGTACCTACCTATGAACCTATGAACCTCCCAAAGCAATTCCATACATATAGCTTCCAACAGCAGTAGCTGGGTCTACGGAGCACTCTAGGCAGTATGGCTGATATGCAATACCCTGCGCCAGGAAGTTTAGGCATGATTTACAAAACGGGTATATCACAAAAAGCAACCTTCACACAAAGTAACACAGGCTGAAATCCACTGATCCAAACACAAGAATTTATTAAAACATGAAATGAAGTAAGTGCTTTTGTCTGGTATATGTAACCAGACTTCTTCAGACAACTAAAAACTGCATGTAAACCAATTTATATACATCAGAATCACAATTAGTCACACCCCACTTAAACTTAATGAGCACCAAAAAAATCCCCCTACTTTCGGTAACAATTTGGGGACAGTGGATGAAAGTGTATCGGACATGGACTATGTTAATATGCCTCATGCCCTGAGGGAAGGGTCACAGTCTAATTATGGGGAGGATTTTCCATCCCTTAACCTTGAAAACAGTGCTGCAACTAATACTGGTGATGGCCGTGCAGTTCGTTCCAAAAATACACAACAACCCGTAGTTACAGGCACACTAGATACCTGGCTTCACAGGAATGTTCCATCAGTGTCAGTGGAAGGGGGTGATTCCACTTCAGTAGATGTACAACTACAGTCCATTAGAGAGAAGCTCATGGAATACAAGAAGATTCAACAGGAAAATGTGTATTTCCAGGAGTGCTTAAGAAAGCAGCTGGTGCCTAAAGGACTTCGGTTGTGGAAATTCTCAACAGGGCTAATACCACATTCCCTCTACCATCAGGAGTTGTTAGCCCTATTCGATCATCACGGCTGTGAGCTATTACACCTCATGATCAAACATAACACTGTGAGGCTCAATAAAGTACACGAAGACGTCCGTGTGTTGGATTCTAATATTCATCAGAGCGGTTTATACAACAGGTGCCGTCTTCAGTACAATACTATCTTCCAGCAACTAGACAATGTTGTTTCCTTGATTTCCACCTGGAAGGCCAAGAAGTTGGACCAGGATTGGAAGGCATATCAGACTGGGAAAGTCTATCCTGCACCTCCTACTGTGTTTGGCAACCGCATGGTACATTTTCCTTCACATCCACAAAACGAGGAACATATTGGAGGTGAAGATGAAAGGGAAGAGGTCCCTTTAGGCACCCCAGGGCCGAGACGCTCAGAAAGGATAAGGAACCACAGACAGCAACAATGGAATCCTTACCCACAAGGGAACAGTTGGAGACAATATGGGCAGAGGAATGGCCCCTATGCCAATACGAACAGGCAACAGAGGTGACTGCTTTTAAACCACCTACTATTATTATGAATAACAAAAAGGATTTTAAAATTTGCAACTATACCAATGTTGTTTTATCTGTTTCTCATGCTGATCTAATGTGCAAAGGGTACAATTTTGTACCGAGTAGATCCAGTAATTTAGCTGAACTTATTTGTGATTTAAAGTTGTATACACGCAATTTAAATTTGAAATTTTTGCACAGAAATGTATTTAATGGGGCAAATACAGGAATTAAAGTACCTAGTACCTATAACCCAGACCCACATAATATTTTGAAGTCTTTCGAAAGGGTTTGTGAGATGGATTTCCATCATTATCTAGGTACACATGACCATGCTTGTAACCTTACGGAGGCTGAATCCAACCTGTTAACAGAATTTAGGGATAGGAGGGATCTCAGAGTTATGCAACCTGATAAAGGTGGGGGTTGGTGGTTACGCATAAAGAGGTCTATGTGCAAAGTATGTTTAAACTCTTGTATAGTGATACTTACTGTGAAGCCTCCCTCAACGAAGTTAACATTGCTTATCAGAAAATAGATTGTGATCTGTTAGATATGTTAACACAAGATCAGATCAACATAGATGAGTATAATTATATGACAACTGACTCCCTTAAATCACCAGTTATTTTTGGGGTACCTAAGATTCACAAGGACTTAGTTAACTCACCATTATGCCCTATTGTGGATTTGGGGTGGTCTAAAACCAGTTACATAGCCAAATACCTGGATAGACATCTAAAAGACAAGGTGCTGAAAATCCCTCACATATGTCGTTATTCCTGGCATTTTTTGAAAAAAATGTAATGTAATTGCAACTACAGGGGAAAGTGTTTCATTTATAACTATTGATGTCAAGGAATTGTTTAGTTGTATCCTGCAAAATATTGGATTGGAATGGTTTTCAGAATTCTTATTTGAAGAATTGGGTTTGGAGCAAGATAAGATTAACTTGTATGTACAACTTATGGATATCATGTTGAAGAATAATTATATTTATTATGAAGGGCACTATTTCAAACAATTTATTTAATTTTTATTTATTTTACATTTGTTAACCGGGCTAGTCTAGTTGGATATATATCTATTTTCAGTAGAGGCCCGGGGAGAAAAGCTCCACACAAATACAAACAAAAACAAAAATGTATACAAAAAAATATCATTACATGGTAAAAAAAAGGATTAAAAACCATATGATACGGTATAACATTTCAGAGATCAAAGACACTTCAGAAAGTTAACATAGAACATAATCTTTCTTAAAAAGGTGAAATAGATGCACTCTAGTAAGAGTTAAGTACAATAATTTACATCAGAATTGAGGGATTTAAGCAATACATTGAATTCAGTTTGTTTTAGCGATAGTCTTAGTTACACGACTAATTATTAAATGTTAGGAAGAAGGTAGAAGAGGAGAAAAACAGGGTATAGGTGTTGATTAGTCAGGTTTACTACAAGGACATAGCCAGTGACTTTGGAGGTGATTTTTGAGCTTTTGTTTGAAGAGTGGCAATGATGTAGTTAGTGTTATATCACTAGGTAGCAGATTCCAGTTCCTTCCTGCTATATTAGTAAATAGAGAGTCACCAGCTGTGTTATTAGACTTTGTTAAGCTGGCAATGAGTTTACTAGAAGAGTGAAGGATTTTGAGAGTATAGGGGTATTATTGGGTTGGTACACAGTATTTTGTGGGCAATAGTGAGTTGGGGGATTAACAGATGGTTTTGAAATTCCAGCCAGTCTAGTTGCATCAGGTTAGAACAGTGGTGAGTTCTAAAGGGATTTCCAGTAGCGAATCTGGCAATAATTATTGTAGGAAGTTGCTAGTTTGTTAAGGTTAGTTTTCTTAAGGTTTGTAAAAATAGGTGAGGCATACAGAAGAGTTGAGATTAGATGGGAATGAGCGATCTTGGCTCTAGCTGATGTGGTTAAGAAAGACTTAATTCTATATAAGGATCCTATTTTTCTGTTGACTATTTTAATGGTGTTATTAATATGTTGATCAAAAGAGAGATTATTGTCAATGGTTATTCCTAAAAGTTTGGTAGTAGAGTCAGGTGAGATGACAGTGGCATTATTTGAAGAGATTGTGAAGTCTAAGGGGGAGAACCTAGTAGTGGGAGTAAAGAGAAGGAGTTTAGTTTTTTTGGCATTAAGTAGGAGGTAACATTTGGTAAACCACGTTTCTACCGTGTTGAAGATGTTTTGAGTAAGGGAAGGAAGTCCAGTTGGAGAGGAAGCTGAGCAAATAAGGGTGGAGTCATCTGCATATTGAATGCAGGTCGCTTGAGGAATTGCTATATGGAGATCATTAATGAATAAAGAGAAAAGAAGTGGTCCAAGAATGGAACCCTGAGGGACACCGATGGTGACAGATAACAAGGAAGAAATTTGATTTTCCCAGAGAACTGCCTGTTGCCTATTGCTGAGGTAAGATCTGAACCAATTAATGGCTAAGTTATCAAAGGAGAGAGATTCAAAAATGTTAATTAGGATGGAATGGTTAACCATGCTGAAAGCTTTAGAGAGGTCGATGAAGAGTGCAGAAGAGAGAGAAGGTTGTTGTTGCGGTTTCTATTGATAGTGTCTGTAAAGGATAGGAGGGTGGTGGTAGTACTATGATAAGGCCTAAAGCCATGCTGACAGCTTGCTGTTATGTTGTGGAGAGAGAGATACTGTAAAAGTTGTTGGTGAATGCATTTCTCCATAATTTTTGCTAAAGGTGATAGGAGAGCAATTGGTCTATAGTTAGAGTAATCAATAGAGTTCCCATCTTTATGTAAAGGGATAATGTGGGAGATTTTCCAGATGTCTGGGATGGTTCCTTCTTGGATTGTCCTATTTATAAGTATAGATATAGGGTATGCGATTACCTTGGCTGCTTTTTGGAGATAAAGAGAAGGAAGCTTGTCAGCAGATGGGGTACAAGGCTTCAGTTTATGAATAAGTCTATAGATGAGAGAGGTAGAGATGGGTTGTAGTTTAAAGTTATGGGAGGAGTGTGCTAAGTTGATTGGAAGGTTGGAGTTATCAGTGTTGAGTTGTCTAACTAGAGATTGTATAGTGTCAGTGAAGAAAGAGTTGAAGGCATTTGCAGTTAGGTGGGGGGTATCTGGATCAGCATCAAGTGGGGTGGGAGTTTTGGAGTTACCTGGGGAAAGCAGTCTATTGATACAAGACCAGAACTTTTTTGGATTATTTTGATGAGTTTGTTGAAGTTTACAGTAGTAACAACTGCTAGGGATTGCCATGCAGTCAGCATGTGGTCCTTTATTTGCGAACATTATAATGTTATGGTGGGAAAGGTGGGGGGTTTTTTATTCCCTTCCCCATACTTTTTGCATTGTTCCTTATATTTACGGTATCTGGATGATTTGTTCATAACATGGAAGGGACCTAAGGAGGATATTGCCCCCTTTATTGATTATATTAATCACAGCATGGAATTTTTGAAGTTTACACATACCAGGGATGAAAAGGAAATTTCTTATTTGGATGTTATGATAAAAAAATTATAGGATGGGGGATTAAAATCTACTACATTTAGAAAACTCACCTATTCAAATAGTATCCTACATTATTCCAGCAATCATCCAGTGCACGTTAAACGTGGTATAGTTAAGGGCCATTTAGTAAGAGCAGCCCGCATGGTATCTAAGTTTGAAGATTTCTTGCAAGAATGTGACACTATGGGGCGGATGTTTTTAGATAGAGGATATCCTGACAGTCTTGTATATAGTATTAAACAAGAGGTTATAAGAAAACAACATAGTGGTTTTTATACCCCCATTTTGGGGTGTGCAGGGAGTATTCCCTGCTCCCCTACTTCTAGTAATGGTACTCACTTATCTGGAGACAACTATGAGTGTGATAGGGGGACACTGAGCCAGATAATTCTCAGGTAATTGATACCCAGCAGAAGTTTAGCCCTTCCTGCCCATTTGTATCAACGTTCTCCAGTGAGAGTTATATTGTACAGGATATTCTTAATAAGAATTGGCCTGTATTATTGAATGAACCCAGTTTGGCTGGGATTTGTGGTAGGAAACCTAACTTTGTTTTTAAAAAAGGTAGGAATATCAAGGGCCTCCTGGAACAAACTACAGATGGGGGAACGAAGGAAAGATGTATCCATATGGGATGTGCCACCAGTGTAATTTCATTCTGCCAACTACTAGTATTACCATACATGATAAAAGGATTAAAATTAAAGGTAAATATAGTTGTTATACTCAAGCAGTTGTGTATGCCGTTGTGTGTACCAAGGACCCAGCCTTTTATATAGGCAAAACTCAACGTAAATTGGCTCAAAGGATATACGAGCACAGATATGAAATGCGGCAACACGATGAAAAAAATGCCCTATATAGGCACACAAAACTTTTCCCTGACCATACATTTAAATTTGTAATATTATAACAAGTAAAATGTGGGGATGGGGGGGCCCATGGAAGATATTCCTTGAAGAAAAGAAATGTGGTGGCAAGTCTTTTTTCATGCATATTCCCACCAGGTTTAAATGACACAGTATCCATATCAAGCAAGTTAAAATGAAGGGTATTTGATAGGTAATCTTTATAATTAGAGAGGGTGTCCCTGACTCAAATGCGATATAGACTAGGTCAAATGTCTTTTCAGAACTATATGTTTAAACAATTTTTTGTATAATAATGTTAGTATAATTATTTATATATGTATGCGTATTTTAAAAAAATGTTTTTGTCATGTAGGTTTAGGTTATTTATTGTACGGCAATTTTTTTGATCTTAGAATATATACATATGTATTTTTTTATATTGGTATTTTATTCTACAAAGTGATTTATATGAGAGCTTTTTTAGCTGCACCATGCATTTTGGCTAGCAAAAAGGTTTTCCTTTTTTGGTGCTCATTAAGTTTAAGTTGGGTATGACTAATTGTGATTCTGATGTATATAAATTGGTTTGCATGCAGTTTTTAGTTGTCTGAAGAAGTCTGGTTACATATACCAGACAAAAACGCTTACTTCATTTCATGTTTTAATAAATTCTCATGTTTGGATCAGTGGATTTCACCCTGTGTTACTTTGTGTGAAGTTTGGTTTTCGTTTATATCACAAAAAGGAAAAGTGGTGCTGCTACTACAAGGATATATTATGAACCAAGAATGAGCCCTGAAAAATAAAAAGTATTGGTGTTGTAAGTGGAAAGCTGCCCAACAGTGTAAAGGTAGGGCAATTACAATGACTTGTGCCACTGGAGAAGAGTTACTTAAAACTGTCCAGCATAATCATGCAGGGGATCCGACTGAAGTTGCCAGGTACAAGGTATGTTCAGAACTGAAACAAAGGGCTGAAGTGTCAAGGGATACCCAGTGTTTGCTAGTGGATGACGCTCTAGCTTCCACATCTGTGGATATAATCCCTAACCTACCTTCATGAAAAGTACTATTACAGCAAGTTGGGAGGGCGAGGAAGAAAGACACCAGACATACTAGCAACCCCACCATGCAGTTACAGTATATAGATGTAAACCTCTTCCCCAGGAAAACAGGGGTATTTGTAGAAAAGAGGATTGCTGATACTAGCACAGATAACATAGTAATTGTCCTTACTACTGTCAATAACCTATACGATCTCAGCAATGCTAAAATATGGTTGATGGGCGGCAAGTTTTTCTATAAGGGTATCATCTGCTGTCAACTTTACAGTATACATGGACTAGTCAAATATGGTGGCTATAGCAGATCTGTGCCGTTATTATTCTGTTTGATGAGTAAAAAAATAATTGAAGGCGTATAATTATATATGGCATTGTGTTTTTCAGCTGCTTACAGAACATGGCTTTGACACCTCTCTCCGTTATGTGCTGTTTGATTGTGAAAAAGCGGCTATTAAAAGTATCAAATCCAATATAAATGGTGTTACAGCTAAAGGCTGTATGTTCCACTTTGGCCAGAATATCTGGCGAAAAGTACAACAGTTGGGTTTGGCGTCTCTTTATAATACTGATTATAACTTTCAGTTAACAGTCAAGTGTTTGGTGGCAATGGCTTTCCTGCCTGAGGAGGAGGTTTTACCAGAATTTGCACTGTTGCATGAGCCCTTCCCTGTAGAAGGAAGGGAGTTGATACAGTACTTTTCAGACTGGTATGTTCTGGACAAATGTAGGAAATTTAGTACATGTACCATGTCTCAATGTAGATTCCCACCCCTTTTTCCTGTTGAGTTCTGAAATGTGTTTGATGTAAATGCCCTGTTTCTAGCCCGGACGGAGAACTCCATGGAGGCCTGGCATCATAGACTAAAATGTTTATTAGGAGCCAGCGCTACAGATTTGGGTATCTTGATGTCAACTCTGGCCAGGGAGCAGGATCGGACTCAGGGTTTGGATGGCTGGTGGGTGTCCAAAAAGATGGCAGGTAGTCCGGAGACATGTACAGTTTGAGCATATTCTGAACAACAGAGGATCTTATGATACAGTGGGTTTCTTGAGAGCAATTGTACGAGTTCTAAAAGTGTGAGCCATGTACATTACAATCTGTGTGCTTACTATTCCTATTCTTCAGCAGTACAGGATACTCTCTGTGACTGCAGTGGTGTAATAGTGTTCCTAGTGAAGGATTGTGTGAATTTATGTACGTGTTACGGTGGTGAAGTTCTTACGGTGATGAGGAGTGTCGACAGCACATGAAGTGGGGAATACCTGTGAAGTCTCTCGATTAGTGGATGGTGCATTATGTAATTGCTGGTGATGTCGTTGGAGTTGTGATGGTGACAGAAAGTATTTGGAGCACATACACTAAATAAAGGAAGTGTTTGGAGCACATATAGTAAATAAAGGTTTTCGCAAACCCTGATTTTCGATATTTTGGGGTTTCAATATTCTGAGTCTCGAGAATTTGTACTTTTGGTTTTGTGAATTGTCGACTTTACAGTCTCGAGATATTGAAATTCAATATTTCGGTATCTTGAGCTTGTAAAGTGAATCTATATATATATATATATATATATATATATATATAAACATATATATTATCAGCAATGCAGATTCCCATGCAAATGATCTCTCTGTCTCTCTCTCTGTGCAATCTGCAAAGGCCAAAACAGCCATAGATGACTCCTGACACAGGAAATAAACAACTTGTACTTAGATAACAGATAGCACTTAGCAACCCATTGAGGTGTAGAGACTATTAACAGCACACCTCTCAACCTCTTAGTGCAAGTAATCTGGGCAAAACCTAAAATTATGGGGGTACAAGAGCCCGAAAATAGGAACAGATATTGCTCCTATAAACTTAGAAAAATGTTAGACAGCTTTTGTGTTAGCATGCATTTTCTGAAGGATATAAAGTGTGAAACTCAAATGTGTGTCATTATTAGTGACTTAATTCTTCAGTGATTTGCCAGAAAACCACAAATGTTATGAACAGCAAGTCAAAAATATGAGGCAAAAATCTTGACATTCTGCAAAATTCTATGCAGAGAACAGATTTCCTAATGCAGCTGCACTGAGTTATGCAGTGGGGCTAAATGGAAAACTGCAGCTCAGCTTTGTAAATCATAGTCTTAAAAGTGAAAGACCTAATGTTCAGATTTGTAAACCCAGGGCGTTGTGGTAGGACCAAGGTGAAAAGTAATAGTAGTTTTTAGACTGTGAATCCTGTAGTGGAAGCAAGTCAAGTTCCAGTACGCATTTTAGATTTTAGATACAGCTCAGCAAGGGATGATCATTTCTGCTCCAGTCCCAGAGTCCTTAGTATGCAACTCTTCCCTCTATGCACCTACATTTTACTCAGAAATATAATTTAATATGGCGATACTGTTGTTATTCAGAGTTTTAACAATGTTACAGCACATTCTTCAGCTGCTGAAAACTATATCTAACTTATAGGAAATCCATAATGGTGAAACATCAGTTTTATGTTATGTTCTGAACTACACAGTTTATGTGAGGGTCTGGCAGCAACATAAGAAAATATACTGACTTATTCTCCATATTGTAACTCACAGAATCCTGATTGTTGTTTACAGATTTCTGCCACTTGCTTTAAGATGCATCATACATTTGTTACATGAGGAAGTAATGTATGGCAAAAAACTTGCAGCTGTATGATGGTATTAATGTACTATGCAGCAACAAAAATTGTGATTAGAAAATGATAAATGAGAAACACTACAAAATATATAATAAAAATTATCTAAGCAACTTAATTATTTTATAAACCTATTTTTCAATTTCAGTTTCTTTTTTAAAGCAGCATACTTCATGCACCACATACAAATTAATGCTCCACTACTGAAAAAAACTCACAGTATTCTTAAGTAAGCACAGTTCATACCACTTCATGCAGTGCATCTGGGGATCCATATTCAGAAAAGAATTAACTAATTTTATAAGTAAGCATATATTGCATGTGTGCCAAAATAGAACTAATGGCCAGAATATTGAAGCCTGTAACCTGCATGCAAATAAATGCGCCAAAGTGTGAGACTGTACAGAGGTGATTAGCATATTAGAAAGTGGCATAACAGAGGAACACAAACAGAAGGAGGCCAAGCAGTACAGTGGTTTAGGTGTTGAACTACAAAGCTGGAGACCCAGCATTGAATCCCATCACATCTGACTTGTACATTGCACAGTTCTGAGGACGTTACTTAACTTCTTCAGCCTTCAGAGTCTCCCCTGAAAAATGTATGCCTCTGCTATGTCAGTATGGAATACTTGATCAGCAACCTGATCACAGCAAACACAGGAAGTAGAGTATAAAGAATCTATGTGCTTCAGGTAGGTCTGCACCTGAAAGTATACAGTGGGCACCTAGAGAAAATAAGTGACTACAATGAGAAGGTGTTAGAGCATAATGTTTATACTACTGGGGTACAAAACTGATCATTGCAATCTTTCACACAGTAATGACCTTTGATATGAAAAACAAGTAGTATACAAACGACAGATGAGACATAGGGCCAGACATAGCACTAACTTCTAAAGCAGAAGGATGAGGAATGAACTGACTAGGCTATAAAAGCTTGTGAATATGACAGAAAAATGAGTTCACAAAAGCACGCAACAAGCCAGAGAGAATCCTTGCAAAAATGTACACAGCTCTGCAGTGTATAAAATCCTGACTGTGAGTCAGATTACCTCAGATCAGTCAGTGGCTTGGATGCTAGAAAAAAACAGGCAGGGAAGCATGGGAGTGAGAGTCTTGCATCAGCTCATCCCTCCAGGAGCATGACAGATGTTGGTCCTAGTCAGCCAGTAGCTTCCATACAAGTGGGGGCTTGCATATTCACAAGGGTTGTCATAGTGTGGGACACAGACTTGGAAACCCCAAAATGGTTGTAGTAGCTCAGGGTGTGTGTTTGGGGGAGGGAGCACAGGAATATCATGGGGAGAATGTAGGATTCCCCCACAATGACGCAGGTGCCCATGTCAGTCACTAGGGAAATGGTTAGGACCATAAAGACAAAAACCCAAAAGCTGCATGCATGCAACATAAATGGCTGTCGTCTAAGGGGTGAAGGAGTACGGATTTGATGGTCATGAGGCAGCAAGGAGGAAAAAAAGAAGCTTAGTAATTCATTTATATATTTATTTTCTGTCTATTAATAGGAAAGTCCAGTCTATCAGGGGTCGTCTACATAATGGAGTTCTGGATAGAAAAGTGACTAATTTTTGATAAAGAACCAACTCAACTAAGGAGGAACTGCAAAAGATAAAAATTACTCATCAAGCAGAAGGGCTCTCTGCTTCTCATTCTCCTGATTATAAAGCATGCTGAGAGACTTTGTCAGTGAAACCTTTTCCACTATTCCAAAGGAAAATGCTTGAGAGACAGAGAAAAGTACAGGAGTTGACCAGAAGAATTGATTGCACTTTGGAATTGAAATGGAATCTGGAGTTGGGAGATGGAGATGAACAAGAAGAACCGCAAGACTGAAAGTAGTGAATAAATGTGAGACTGCAAAGCATCAGTCTCATTTGTGAAATATGGCTGGATAAGAGTAACAGTAAAGAGTGGACTTTTATTGATTTGAAAAGCATTTCCCTCACTTTATGCCATTAATCTTTGGAAGCACTCTGAGGGGTGGGGAGGAAGTAAGAAAAAGTAACTATAAGTAAAACAATTTCTTTTCTTAATATTATTTTTATGAAACTTTTCACAATATGAAGTATTTTAGTTGTTCGTGTATGTGATAAAAATTATTAGAGTCAACAAATGCTTTTTTTTCTCTTCTTCCTGTCCTCTTTCTTTCTTTCTTTTTTTTTTTGGTATTCAGAAACATACACATTGCAGAGCAAAAAGAGAAACAAATGCCAGACAAAATCATGTTTAAGTTGATAGGCTGTAATCTTGTTGTTAAGGTATGGGATGGGGTATAAAAGCAAACAGATCATAATATATGTAGAGTTGATATGTTTGCTATTACTTTTGTATAGGTGAATGTCTGGGTCAAGACCCCTGGCTTAATATAATAATAAATGTTAAGTGGAAACAAGTAAATATAAGAACACTGAATATATAATGAAACATTTTCCTTTAGCAATAAATAGTTCAGCTTGTCTTTCAGGCTGCAACAGAGGACTACAGTTTTCTTTTTTCTTTTTTTTTCTCTTACTCTTCCATGGCGGCAACCTGATAATAGGGCAATAAAAGACAGAATATTGGTTTCTTTTTTTTTTCAAATATTTTTTTTATTTTCCAAATAATATAATGTTTAACAATACAATCATCAACAAACAAGTATTATAAACCTTTATATACACTATGTACAATTGACCTGAACCAAGGAGGAAAAAATTAATAACATATATGAAATTAGTAACAAAAATTTATAATATTCAATTAATAAAGTTACACATTAATTATTTAGGGTTCATTTTTAATGTCTCAATAAGAGTTAAAATTTTTTCCAAGGATTGTTTGTCCATGTTTTAGATAAAATTCTGGATTCCTTCACCTTGATTTCTAATGTCGCTGTTTCTTCCATCAATCTCAAGAATTCCTCCAGAGTAGGTTCTTGTGAAGACTTCCACTTTCTAGTTATACATTTCCTTGCCAGAGCTAGTATGGACCAAAGTAGGTATAGATCTTTTTTATTCATTCCAATAGTATCATTAACATTTAAGAGGACTAAAGATTTGGTGAAAATAAAGGTATCTGTGAATATAGCTTGAAAAAAAATAGTAATTTCTTCCCAGAATTTTTTTATATTAATACAATCAAAAAATATATGAGACCAATCAGCTTTACAGTTTAAAGAACATCTCCAACAAATGGATTTATCAAGTGAATTGAATTTGGCTAGTTTATCAGGTGTAATCAATGCCCTGTGAATATATTTCCATGTAAATATTTTCCATACTTGTAAATTAAATGTTAAGTTAACAGAACATAAAATATCTGTTTTACTCTCAATTGATAGATTAGTGTGACATCCTTTTGCTATGAAATTCCAATATCTTGCATTAGGGTTAGTTTTATATGTTATCAATATTTTGTATAATTTTGAAATTAGATTTGTCCAAAGAATATTGGTTTCTTCAAGGTTAAAAGGTTAAGGATTTTTTGAAAGTATGCAAGTAGGTTTCACATCTGTAGAGGGGGAATAAAGATAAAAAAGAAAAGATACAAATTTGTGTACGTAGAAGGACATGATTCTTAGCATAGATGACCGCAATTTCAGGTTAATTAGGACGTGTGTTAGCAACTGACTATTTGGCATAAATGCTCCAATTAGGAGGATTAAACTTCAGTTTTGAAGATGTACAGGTATGTGTGTTTGTTAAGTTAATAGAGCCTCTGGGGAGTTCTGGGTGTGTGTGTGTTTTTTTTTTTGTTTTTTTTTTTTTTTTGTTAGAGGGTTTTTATTAAAACAAAAACTCTTTGAAAATGTGATGGGTCCTAATATCAATGAAAAAGAAACTGCATTAACCTGTCAAACATTAATGGGTACATGTATCACAAAAGCTGGAAATAGATATTTAAAAAACTGACATATATAATAGGTGGGAAAATAACGTCTTACCATAATGGCAACATTTTCCATATTATCTTGAAATATGAATGCCCTCACAAGTATATACAAACAGGAAAGAATAATTAATTATGTTAAGAAATGGAGCGTACAAATAGCAATGGTACAGCATACACATTTGGAAAGAAATAAGCATGTGAATTTGATACAGAAAGGATTTCAGGATGGATATTCTGCAGAATATTGGGGGGGGGGGGAGTACTTATATTAATTGCTAGAGGAGCTCCAGTAGTAGTAGAATAGGAAAAAAGATAACAATAGCAGATTTGTACTAGTAAGGGGCTACTGGTAAGGGATGATGATTATGCTGGCATGTATTTACATTCTACCTAAAACTGTTATTTTGGAGCATAAAACCATATTGGGGGAAATAATCCACTTTCAACAGGGAATATTACTTATGGGTGGGGACTCAACTTTGACTTGCAACAATGAGGATGTGTCTGGTGAGCCTAGAAGAGAAAATGTAACAAAACAGGGATGATTTCTGAAGACATTTTTGAAACTACTTGGTATGAAAGATGTAAATTCAGTAGTAGGAACTTGAAGAGAATATTTATATTATTCCCCAAGGTACAATAACTGGAATAGACTTGACAGAAATTATACTTCACAGGACTATGTCCATTTAATTGAGAACTTCGATACACATCCAATAACAATTTCAGATCATGCTCCAATAATTACAAAGATAAAAATGCAGAGTAATGAAGTGAAGATGAGAGACTGTCACTTCCCCATCTACCTGTTAAAACAGAGGGATTTAAGGAATGGGTAGTGGACATATTCTGGGAGTTATTAGGGAATACAGAAAGTACTTTATTAGTTATAGCTAGTGAGTGGGATAAAATGAAAGTGGTGTTTAAAAATAGGGCAGAAGTAGTTAGAATCATTTAGAGGGGTTGACAAAGGTCAAAGTATTACAAAATAAGGGAAATCTCACAGAACAAGAGGAGGTGCAATTGAAGATTGCTAGACAGAAAATAAGGGAGTGCCTGGATAATATGTACAAGTTTAGAAAGATTAACATTAAGTAACTGTTTTTGATAATAACACCAGAGCACAAAAACTTTTGGCACAATGACTTAGGCAACAGAAAGTAGAAAGCATTGTTGCTAAACTTTGGGAAGCAATAACAAGAAAAATAACCAGAGGTCCTGCAGAGGTATTAGAGATATTTCAGAAATTATATACAAATGTGTATAAAGCAGAGAAGTGGGGAAATCAAGAAAAACACAAACTGAAATATTTATAGAAGCCTTAAATATGCCAAGGTCAGAGGTAGATGAGGCTCAAAAATTAACAGTTAGGATAGGAGAAGATGAGATTAAAATGGTGATGTATAACCAATCTGCAGGAAAGTCTCCAAGAATAGAAGACATACTGGTGGAAGTTTGGAGGTTAGGAGGGAAGAAAGTGATAAAGATCTATAAGGTTTTGTTTAACAGTATTTTAAAAGGAGGGGAGGGACCAACATCCTAGAAAAAAAGCTATGGTGGCTGTAATACTTAAATACTTTAAAGACACATCTGATCCAGCTTTGTATATACCCATTTCAATTTTAAATCAAGATTATGAAGTATCTATGTTTATAATGGCTAAAAAATGGCAAAGGTGATGCCAAAATTGATAGATATGGATCAATGTGGTTTTGGAAAGGGGAGGCAATATTTGACAACATTAATATAAAAATGATGATCCAGAAGGAATAAGATTGTAATAAAATATGCAGATCTTTAACAAGACTAACAACAGTCATACAGAATATTTAATTCATAAAGTAGCAAAAAGTATACTAAGAACAAAGCCAACACAGGAATAGAGAAAGGAGATTCTGCTGACAGGGGACTGAAATTAGTGGTACAGAGAACAGACAAGGGGGGTTGGAATTTATTGGAGAAAGCTGGCAAAGGAACCATGTTATTAGGAACAAATAATGTGAGAGGGAAAGGTAACAGAATGAGAAGAGGCCAAGAAGACATTTGGATTGCAGGCTAGTGATTACCTTCCTTATCAGGGAGTCATGTCAGAATATAGACAAAGAGTAAAAGATAGGGGAATCCTAAATTAAAGACCTGTACTAGTTGAAATTTTAATTGACTCTAGAACAGAAGCTGCTGTTAAAAATGGATAATTAGTAGGGCATATAAAATATTGCACGATAACTATAGGAATCAATCAGAAGAGATCAGAAAAGATTGGGAAGAGAGATTATATATACAATTCACAAAGAAACTATGGGAGGACATATGTATGGCTTCCAAATATGCAACAGATTTTAGAACATTTTGGATTTTTGCCTGGAAGTGTTTGCATAGATACTTTTATACTCCCAGCAAACTCTAAAGAATTTTTCTTCAGGAAAATGGCAAATGTTGGAAGTGTGATGGGGAAGAAAGAGGTAACTGGGAACATGTGCTTTGGGAGTGTAATGAGTTGACAGACTTTAAAAAATCCCTACAGAGTACTCTGTCAGGAATACTGGTGAGAAAATAAGTGTAACTAAGGAAATGATTTTTTTGAACTGGGATAGAGGATCTGAATTGTCAAGACATAGTAAGACCTTGTTAAGTTTAATTCTGGTGGCTTCCAAAAAAGCAATTTCTAGAAAATGGAAATCAAAATCTAAACCAACTAAAATTAGTGAATACTGTAACAGATAGAAGAACAGGAAGTGGGATCTTTAGAAAAGGGTGAGAGTAAATTACATGGAAAATTGGAAATTGTGGAAACAATGCATGCAGAAAATGTTTTTTGAGGAGGAATGAGGTTTAGAAGAAGGTAGGAGTTAAATAATTTATGTAATGTTGCTTAGATTATAGGATATTTAACAATATTTGTGATGCATAATGTTTGTAAATGTGAACTTCATTATGGTTTGATTGCTTTTATATAAGTGGAAGTTTGCATATGTCACGTTATAATTCAATAAGGTGGTTTAAAAGAGTAACAGTCTATCATGCATTTTTATAGCACAGTGCTACACTGTAACACTATGGCTGCACATATATCATGTGAACATTTTGCTATACAGTATTATTGCAAGTCTCACTGTCATGTTTCTTACCACATCAAGCAGTAGTATACCTCTCATACTGGCATGTTTTACCTGTTCATAGCACAGCAGGCTAACAAACATTATTTTCTTAGAGGTGCAGGGTACCATAGCATCTGAATGACCCCCACCACCACTACCATTACTCCAGGTTTGCAGGACACACAAAACAGAGCAGATAATTTTTAAATGAATAAAACTGATGTCATCCTACTGAAAGCCCAATAGCATGGCATGCACCTTTTTTGTTCTCAGTTTTGTGTGGGTATAGTGAGAATATTTATATGTCTAAGTGACATTCATTGTCGGTACTATAAGTGACCAAGCATGAGTGGAACAAGCCAGCTGTAGTTGGCTCAAACGTATGTGAGACGGACAAAACTAGTGCTGCCCACTTATGGTAGATTGGTTAGCCACTGGTAACCTACCATGTGAAATCACAATTCAGTGACACTGACCAGCAAAGAACTACAAGTGATCACAACATCTGGAAGAGGGTATGAATCTGAAGTTGCAGTTGTACTGCAGGTAAGTGCATGATAGCAGCATTTTAAAGCTAAATTTTATGTAACATTGCATTTGCACTACTGTGCTAGAGTGAATGCAGATGTGGTAATCTTAACAGTTTGTGCTTATATTGTTTGAGTTTCTCTTTCTGTCCTCTCTAAAATTCCTGCATCTATCTTTTGTGTGCTAAACACCATATTTGGTAACAATTTTTATTATTTTTTTCTCTCCTCAGCTATCAGCCAAGTTTGTCTTTTTCCTCTCCATACTGACAGCGTACTGTTAAAAGTCCTGCATGCTGCATTAAACGGTTGCAACAAAACTCACTCATCACGCAGCTCTGTTCTCTTACCTTGCAGTGTCTCCTTATCTGCAAAGCATGTTGGATTCGTTTTTACATTTTGCAATATACTTATTTAAGACATTATCTACTGTACTCTCTAGCAAGTTGGTATGCTGTAAAGTAGCTTGGCAGCAAGGAACCCCCCCCCCCATTTCTTAACAGACTGACTGTTAGTTTCAACAAACTTATGTCTATTACCTGCTGGACTCATTAGCCTGTGTTAAGATATTTCTTACCCAGCCTGTTTTAAGTTATTTCTTACCTGATAGTACTACACAACAAAACCTATTTTTCTTACTATGAACAGTACTTAGCCTTATTCTGTTAGAGTTTTTAGTGATTGTTTCTGGACTGTGCGTGACTCTGGGCTTGGCTCAACCCACTCCGTTCACTCCCCACCCACCCCCATATCATTTCCTTTATAGCTAACTACTTTGCACCTCCCACAACGTACACCCACCCCTCCTGTCTTTCACTCCATAATAGACTATACCACAACCCTCTTGTTGCTACAACAAAATATTCTAACTTCACCCCCCCTACTGGTACTAGCTGGTATACACTATTATCTACCATCTAATAGACCAAAAAACTGTACTCCCGTGCATTTTATTAACTAAAAACACCCTACAATATGTACTCCTCCAAGAGTAAAATCTATGCATTTCTAACTACATCCATCCTATTACTGCCTCTCCTACTCCTCCTTCTTATACTCACATCACTTAACATCCACTTACACCCCAAACATATCTCCCCTACAAACCCAAATTGTTGTAGCCATATAAATAATCACCAAACCTTCGCCATTTTCCATCTATCTTCTCATTAAGTACTCCCTTACCAAAAATACACTTACCTAACACCCAACTCACCCCTACCAAACACAAAACCAAATGCTACACCCCCACTGCTAATATGCTCAAACTCATCTACCTCCACAAAAACATTCTCTTAGCTGGAGACATTCATCCCAACCCTGGTCCAAACACTCCACTGCTAGCCCTCCTAACCCCAAAGTCAATAATCTCCCAAACAAACATCTTTCCTTCTATTCAATAAACGCTAGGAGTATTCTGAACAAAGTAAGTGAACTACATGCTTGGATCTCCCACCATACTCCTGATATCCTTGTTCTGACTGAAACCTGGTTGAAATCCCAACACCAAGACATAGAGATCTTGCCCTCTGGCTATAGCATACATCATCTAGATCAACCAAAAAGGAAAGGTGGAGGTATTGCTATCCTACACTCTAACCACCTTACCATTTCTAGCTCTACTTTTACATCCCAAGCTTTCTCCCCAGCCAAAATGTTATCTGTAAACCTAAATATTAATAACCATTCCACTATCACCATTGTAGCAATTTACATTCCACCAGGTGATAATATCCCCCTACTAGAAAATATCCTTCCTCATATCTCCCAACACATCCCAAATGAAACTATCATTCTTGGGGATGTCAACATTAACTGGCTATCTCTCTCCTCTCAAAACTCCTCACAACAGCTTAATCTCTACGGCTTTACTCAACTCATTTCTGATCCCACTTATTTCAATAACTCCCTTACAGCCTCATCTCTCCTTGACTGGATTCTTGTCTCTCACCCTTCCAAATACCATAACCCTGAAATGCTACCAAATTCCCTAAGTGATCACTGTCCAGTAAAAATACTAAGATACACATCCCATCAAGCTAAACCTCAAAGGTTTATCAAACACAGACAACTAACAAACTTTAATCCTGAAACTCTCAAATCTTTACTATCAAAAGTGAACTGGAATCCCTTAAAACTACTCCCCTTGGATGAAGCTGTCCACTTTTTTAACTCCACTTTCCTTAGTATTTTAAATTCTCTGGTACCACTTAGAACAGTCCGCATAAAGTCTAACATATCCCCATGGCTGACTGTAAACACACATGCACTATTAAAAAAAAAAGACAGAGCATGGAAAATTTGGACTAAAACTAAACATCAACCAGACCTCCAGAAATATAAAGAACTTAGAAATCTTGCCAAAAGTCACATGAATAAAGATAAGAAAAACTTCTATAATAATCCATCTTCTACCTTTAAATCCAACCCTAAAAAGTTCTGGCACTCTGTAAATCAAATACTACACCCAGGTACGCAAGCCTCCCCTAACCCTCATCCTGACAAAACACATGAGGAAACTGCCTCTATATTTAAAAAGTACTTTATAGACTCAATATCCAAATTACTAAATCAAGACACAAACCATCCCACCAACAATAATAGACCTAATAGCTCAAACTCTTCCATCAGTAGTAACCCTACCACTACCTTCTCCCTCAAACCTGTCTCCACTAACTATATTAAAACTTTACTATCTAAATTAAAACCTTGCTCCACATCCATAGACAACATTCCATCTGCATTCCTTCAGGCTGCTGCTGATGTTCTTGCTTTCCCAGTTTCTATTCTAATAAACCACTCTATTATGGAATCCACAGTCCCTTCCATCTGGAAGCAATTTTACACCCTTCCAATACACAAAGGAGGAAACTCCACAGATATAACTAATTTTAGCCCCATAGCCATACTCTCACCACTCTCCAAAATTCTGGAAAAATGTATACACAATCAAGTCTTACACTACCTTCTGCAAGAAAATCTTCTCACACCTACCCAACATGGCTTTCGCCCCATGCACAGCACTACTACAGCTCTCCTGTCTTTCCTAAACTTTGTATCACTAGCTAGAGACAGTAACAAACTTATTTCTTGTCTCTTCATTGACCTCTCTAAGCCTTTGATACAGTCTCTCATAAACTTCTTCTCCTTAAACTAGCAAACTTACACTTCTCTCCATCCACCATATCTTGGTTTAACAGCTATCTCTCTGATAGACTCCAATCAGTCAAATGGCTCTCAGCTTTCTCCCCTCTTCTTCCTGTTAAAACGGGTGTTCCACAAGGCTCCATCCTTGGGCCACTTCTTTTTAACATCTTTACCAACCTTCTCTACTTTTCCTGTCCTGGATCCTCACTGATACAATACGCAGATGATTCTACACTTATCACTATTGCTGAATCACCAACTCAACTAAAATCAGACACACAGTCCTCTTTAACTCTGTAAAAAACTAGCTATCTGGAAACAAACTTATCTTTAATCCAAAGAAAACCAAATTACTACTCTTTCTCCCTAAAAACCTTAACCACATAAAGTCTTCCTTCTCCACACTGTCACAAAATAATACTCAAATACAGGTGGACACCAGTACAAAACTCTTAGGTGTTACTATTGATGATAGACTAACCTTTGATTTACACATCAATAATTGTATCCGAAAAAAACATCTCAAGCTAGGTCTCCTCTATAGAAACAAAAAATATCTTACCAAAACAGCAAAACTAACCCTTTCAAATCCCTACCTCTTACCCACTTTACTTTATAGCTCCCAAATTCTCACCAGCCTCAACACTGGACTACTAAACAAGTTAGAAACGACTTATAACAGGATTGCCAGATTTGCTGCCCAAAATTCTTACAAGTCCCATCACTGTCTCTCACTAAAAGAACTAAATTGGCTAGAATTACCTAACCTGCTTCGGTATAATCAGTTTCAGATTATTCATTCCATTCTCTACAAACTCTCTTTCTGTCCAACTATCTCATCTCTAATCTCTCATTACCTACCCACTAGATTACTCCACAGTTCTGAACAAGGCCTACTAATAATCTACAAACCAAGGACCAAAATGGGTCACCTAGTCTATAGCTTTAACCCTTCCAAGGCCTGGAATAGCCTACCACTAGATATAAGATCCCTTGAACACCCCAATCAATTCAAAACCGCTACAAAAAAATACCTTCATGAAAAATGGACTTGCCAATTTAATTATCCCCCGTAAACACTCCCCTATAACCTTCTAGTTCTCTTCTCTCTTCCTTCCCTTCAATAAACAAACTTACTACTTTATCTTCTCCTCTTGGTATATCACTGTACAAACATAACTAGTAAAATATTTCAGCTATGTAACTATTGCACTATTATGTATATAATATGTAATTATGAATGTATCCCCTCTGATGAATGTATTTTTATATGTATTTCACTTGCCACAGTTTAATGTATGACACTGTAATGCAATAATGTGTGGTACTGATGAATGTAATGTGTGGCACTGTAATGCAGTAATCTGTGGTACTGATGAATGTATTCTATATGTATTCAATATGTAAAATTTCTATTTTCTGTTGGAGCTTTTCTCCTCGGGTCTCCGCTGAAAATGGACATTTGTAGCCCACTCGGACAAACCCGATCAACAAATATAAAATAAATAAATAAATATGTGTACACCATGCAACAGTTAAAGGGCTGCTTCCATATTCCAGGAGGTGTACACAAAACAGACTAACTAAAAATAATCCTTTTGTCCATTTGGATGTGTTCTGGATTCTTGACACCCAACAAGCTACAAATGAAAAAGGCCATCATGTGGTCTGTTACATATGTTGAATGTTAGTGTTATTCTTTCCTCCACAGGTCCCAGAATTTATAGTACTACCATCAGTGACCACCTCTGATCTGCAGGATGTGGTTGTTATAGTACTACTGCCTGCACTCCCCCTCATATGCTGTCAGTAATGACAGATGTGGATGCTGGTTTGTGGCTTGTATGGTGCATATTGCACAGCTGCTTATATATACTATGTGAATGCACTAAATAAAAAATTGTTATACATGTGTATCCAGTTACACATAGGTTAAGGAACTGTACCACCTGATGTTGAAGCTGTGAACATAGGCGTGGAAGACACAGAACACCATCTAATATGTGGCTCTCTGAACTTGAATTGGTATTTCATAACTGCGACATGACATCTGCAATGCAGAGAACTGTAGCTACTACAGATACAGACATCATGGATGATGTTTAGCTGAAATTCATACTAGAGGATATTTCCAGTTATCAGCCTCATCACTGAGCATAACAGGGGTATTCAGGTAGTTAGGGATACACCACTACTGGCAGTTCTAGCATATCTTTACCAGTTCAGATGAGAGTATAGTGTTACTCTACACTTTCACACAATAATGTCTAAAACAGACAAACTCATGGAGCCAAAGCCATGGCTTAAAACTGAGTACCAAGAAATGCATTGTAGTACCTTTAGGAAAGTCATCCACCCCAGGTAACTATATCATCAATAAAACACCCCAAAAAGTTTATTCACTAGTCAGGGATCTAGAACTCATGTAAATAGTAACCTAGCCTTCGACCAACACGTGTCCAAGATAGTAAGAAAATCTTTCTATGTTGCTCAACTTATAGCAAGGGCATGGTATCTAGGTCCAGAGAGGTCATCATACCACTGTAGTCAGCCCTCATCCGACCCATCATAAAGTATAATGCCCCATTCGGTATGTACCTGACCAGACACATGCAGCAACTGGAACATCCACAAAGGTTCCTTACAAAAAGAATACAGGGAGTAAACAGAATGTCCTACACTGATTGCCTCAAAGCCCTGTCTCCTTACTTGGCATCATACAGACTTCTAAGAGGTGACCTTTGCCTGGCAAACAAGGCATCCTCGGACCCTGTTTTAATGAACCTTTTGCACATCAACAAAACAAACAGCATCAGTACTACTAGATTAAAAGACTAACTTTTGCTTGTAACATTACTAGGACATGTTGGAGAGACAGATATGTTTCTCAGAGAATTCCCATTCATGTGAAGCAGAGCTCCTCCCTATCCTTATTTAAGCTCAACTTGAACCAATGGATATGTAATCAGAAATTCAACCCAGCTCTGGTACCTGTGTCTCTGATGGACAGAGGCAGTCAGTAAATCATTTGTTTTTTTTTTATTGTTCAGAAAATGCAAGTTGGTGCAGAACATGTTGTTCTATTGTCAAGCGAATTAGAGTAACATTTAAAAAATACATACTTTTTTTTTTACGTTTATCTACCTTTTACTGTGTGTGCAAAGAATGTGAGATATTAGGCGTTTTAGACTGTTTGTGTGGCTAATTTTCTTGTTAATTGTTATAGATTGCAATAATTAAATAAATAAACATGTTTCAGACTTCATAACCTTCTGAAAATGTTTGCTAATTGGAAGCTTATTATTCTAGCAAATTTCTACCTAAATAATTAAAATCTGCTCCTAAGTTTGAGTCTTTATCTTTAATTCTTGTGCTTAGAACTGGTGGAGTGGTATACTGTGTGGTTCTGATGGCAGTATGCTGAAATACATTTCTAGGCCATTATTTATGTATTGATGTATTTATCTGATCATAAGCAGGCATGTAAGTACATAGACTTGCAAGTGGTCGCAATTGCTGGTTCTGTGTATGTTTGCGCAGATGGCATAGCTCTCAATGGTCCCAATTTTGCCTCATATTTTTGGTGTGATCTTCATAAAATCTATGGTTTCCTGGCAAACTCTTGTTGATTGTAGTCACCAAACAATGACAGCTGTGCATTTTGGACTCCATATCTTTCAGAAAATGCTTGCTAAGCTAACAACCTTGGCTGTAATTGATGGTTTTGTGTGTGTGTGTGTGTGTGTGTGTGTGTGTGTGTGTGTGTGTGTGTGTGTGTGTGTGTGTGTGTGTGTGTGTGTGTGTGTGTGTGTGTGTGTGTGTGTGTGTGTGTGTGTGTGTGTGTGTGTGTGTGTGTGTGTGTGTGTGTGTGTGTGTGTGTTATTATATACTGGGAAGCTTTTATTTAAGTATGGATGATAAAGAGCTACGAAAAAAATGCAATATGTTTTCTGCTAAAAACGGAAGTGATATTGGCGATATTTTTGGTCAGATGGCAAAAAAATGTTTTGGAACATGACTCCAATTGGATCTACCTACTATTTGGAACTTAAATGAGCCAAATATTTTTTTTTCTGGAGAAAGAAGCAGTCACATTAGAAATAGCCCAGATGGGTAAGAAAGTTTTAGACAGTGTCACTTTGTTAAAAATATTTGGAACTCTGGTTTGGTTCTAGGCTGAAGTGTCTTCTATGTTTTTATTTATATGCAACATAAAAGTGTGTTTAGTGAAAGTTCTACAGCTATGTTGTAGACAAATAAAAATATACAAAGTTCATATTACCTCTGCTACTAAACTATAGTTACAACTGGCACACAAAACAAGTCAAGGATACAGACAATTGTATCTTTTTTACAGTGCTGTAAGTACATATTTTTCTGATACAGTATATAGGTGTACATCCAATAGCACTACAAGGGTTCTAATTTTATAGTTTGTACCGAATAAAAGTGTAAATTTACACATTTATGCCATCACCACCAGGGTGACAATTTACACATATGCAAATAATTTGAGTGCTGCGGTTTTGGACCTGCTGCTATGATTTCTTATGGTGTCTTGCTATGACTTTGAAAGCTGAGAGTTTGAGAGGTATAGTCAAGGGTGACATGGTCCATGCACAACATGTTCTTTGTGCATGGGCATTCCTATAGCCAGACTTGATTGTTAAGGCAGGGCATCCAGCTGGTATCAACCATCTACCAATACAAGCAGCCCCAAACCTCATCAGTATGGTGTGCACAATCTCATACTGTTGCCATTAGACTTGTTTGACCAGAGTGTCTGCCACTCACGTTGCTGCAACCATGGTGATCTGTAAAATTTGCTGGACTAGTGTATATGGTGCTGGCTACATTAAACCAAGCCATTCCACTGAAGGACAATAGTGCACTGGCCATGCACATTCTTACCTTAGAGATGTACCAGAACCCAAGCAGCTGGGTGGGCATTTATGTGTTTATATGATAACATCATGGGTGCCTAAAATGTGTGCAATTGGATGACCTGCTGGACATTTCACTTAGACTATGTACTATATTGCTTCCTCCAGGATGAAGGTTTCCCAGTGCGATGATGCATGTATGATATTCATTTTACTTTGCATATATTACTGATGGATGCCCCAAAACACTTATGTTACCAATACTGTGTTCATATCAGGGATACTGATGTTACCAACACTGTGTTCATATATGCCATGTTATTCTATGAACATGTTCACTAGACTGCTTGCCCTAACAGCCTGTATTGCTGTAGTATCCATCATGTGAGCTGTACCAGTGATGGTGTATCCTAATCATACTCCTATTTAGTATTGACCTGAGTGCTGCCATTATCTAGTGTAGAACCATGTCGGCCATATGGCTGACCTGCTGCTGGCCTTCACTGCAACCACATATTGTGTAATAAGGCACAGGATAGAAAAATCCTTGCAGCATTGTCCAGAATAATTATTGTAAAACACCACCTGTGACATCCTAGCATCTGAATCTCCACTTCAGGATGTCTAACAGTTTCTCCATCATTGTGCATGCTTGCTTATGAACCCATTTGTATCTCCTCAGCATACCAATGGGGATGATACGGCATCACCATTCATAGTTGTTGCTGGTAGACTACATCATCTCTGAGATACTCAATACACATAAATTAGCTGTTAGTAATTCTACACAGGTCTCTTTTCTCAATGCTGATTGTACAGTATAGCACTGTTGGTAGGGGACAATATGCCAATGCATATGCCACTATGACATGTGTCCCAAGGAGAATGGATGCCATAGGTTACTCATCTGCCAGATGGAAGCATCATGGGCACTCCCAAAATGTTTTTTAAGCAAGTTTGTGATGCTACCTTCACCATTACACAGAAGGTGGATGATAATGGAGTGCTTCTCCTTCCTGTTCTTACATGCCACTCTTAAACACCTAGTGATGCATAGATAATACCTTGTTACATAAGCAGAACATGGCATGCTTGTTCAGTGGCCTGTCTTTATTAAGGGGTGAGGGAATACTGTGTGCCCAGTATCCAGAATGCATCTGACCAAGACATGCTTTGTATACCACTTGAGGGTATCTGGTATGTCTCTGTGGTACAAATGTGGATGGTCAGTGCATTGTTATCTTCAAGTGTGATGGCTCAGCCATGCTGGGCAGCTGATGTCAGGTCCATGTGACAAATACCACATTTGGTGTCCAGGATAGCTCTGTCCAACCTGAACTTTACTTGGAGTCCATGCTCAGCTATGATAATAGGGGTCTACTTTATGCAAATTTACTACTGATGATGTGACCTGGCTCAGTGTCTGACACCTGTGCCCACTGCAGTTTTTCACTTCACCACTGGTAGTCCATAAATAAGATGTCCTACTGGATTTAATGCCATTCTTTTCTAATATACACTCATGGAAGTTGGCATCCTTGGCCTCTGATCATGGTTTCTTCATATCACTTTAAGCTGTTAGTGAAATGGATAAGAGATGAAGACACCGTCATTTTCATTGTCTCTTTCTGCATTTACGTTGCTGTATTCTGCACTGATTCCGACTCCATATCCTTCATGCATTTTGATATTTCTGTATATTAATGACCTCTGTGATTCACAGCTGAGTGGTGTGATTTATTTGCATATTTACACATGCTGTGCATTGTTATGCTGAGGTACACTGAACTACATGGCAGTTGTTGTTCACAAATCCCAGATTGGTCTGGCAGTTTTTGCAGAGATTGAGGCTCCGGGCCATTTTTTTAATTTTCAGATTATTTCATTTTATATACAGTACTTCTGTTTTTTTTATATTGTAAATAAGGGCAGACTTTTAGTATTTGGTTACTTTAGGTACTTCGTGATACTTTGAAATGCTGAGTCTATATTTATTGACTCATAATGTGTGTCTTTTTCAGAGTACAAAGAAGTCAGTTACATATTTTTTCAGACCTCTGGATGATACACTGTGTAGGTTTCTTTGGTGTTTTAATGTTCCAGTTATGTCCCAAGTTAGATTTGCCATAATGCCATACAATGGGTCTCCTTCATATGATCGAATTTTCAAACGTTTGACTTTCATATGGCCGAGACCATATGATCAAACTTTTAAAAGTTTGAACATTCTTAATGGAGATCTCCATACAATGCGGAACGTGAATATTTCTCTTTTCCCCACTGTAGTGTGATCTCAGAGTTGGTATATTTAAACAGCAGGGGTGTGTGGGCACACCTCCCCATGTGGGGGGTGCAGGGGGGCTTGCCCCCCCCTGCTAAAGGCATTCAGTTAATTTTTTTGTTTTGTTTAACTTTTTTTTACCAGATGTTCAAACTTTTAAATGTTCGATCATATGGTCTCGGCCATATGAAAGTCAAACATTTGAAAGTTCAATCATCTAAAGTAGACTCCATACAATACATGATTCAACACAAGACTTGCATTCAAAATAAAAAAATAGTGTATGTTCCAATTCCATGCCTACATTTTTATTACATTTTTAAATAAAGTGGTCTACTGTCATCTTCCACACATTTTTCTGCACCCCCCCCCCCACCCACCCACGTCAGGGATTTCAAAATCCCGAGATAAAAATCACAAAGGTTCAGAAACCTGAAAGTCAACATTTTACTAGGGTAAGTAAACACTTAGCCAACATGCCCTGTTCTCCAGGTCGTGGAGTTGGTATATTTAGTTAGGGGGGTATGGGGGGAGCGCAGCCCCCACATTGGAGGGCATAGGACGTAGACTACCACCTAGGTAGGTTTTACTTACCTTGGCATGAGTTTCATTTACAGCTGGCCACGCATTTACTTACCCTAGTAAAAATTGACATTCGTATTTCTGAACTTAGGTGATTTTCATCTCCAGATTTTGAAATTTGGTCATCTGGGAGTCGGGCTTTAGAAGTATACCCATATAGCTGCATAGAGGCAGCAGTACCTACCTGAAATAAGCAAAGGACAAACTTAAAGAAACAAGCTGCCTTGGTGGAATTACAGCATCAGTAGTTTGTATAACACAAGGAAGAAAATCAAGGCCAAAATTAGGAAGTGCAGTGCCCAGCAAGGTAAGAACTCCCTCAACAAGCTAAATAAGCAACTCAGAAAACTAGTTAAGCCAACCAAAGTTAAATATGAGCCTTCCAGTTTAAGGACAATTACAAGGCATTCTTTGGCTATGTCCACAAATTAAAGGCAATACACAACAATGTGCTGAAGGATATAGCATATCTACTGGCCAATAAATTCAACTTCAGCTTTAACCAACTTTCTCCCACTGACACCTCTCAAGGAATATCTCCAACCATAACTCCTCCAACTATCGCTCATGTCCTCAATGCTCTCCCCATAGCTAAAGACACTGCATCAATGGGTCCTGATAATATCCCAGGATGTCTCCTAAATAGCATGAAACATGATATATCAGGCTCACTAGAATCATTATTTAAACACACCCTCCAAACTGGCTTCATGTAAAATGAATGGAGGACTGCAACTGTTATCCCTCTGCAGAAGGGTGGACCATCCATGACCTCAGGTAACTACCAACCCATAACTCTGACTAGTCTCATATGTAAAGCCAGGGAAAGAATTATCATAGATTTGATAAATAATGACATTGGAAACCTTCAGACACTTCACCCAGCTCAGATGGTTTTGTCAAGGATAAGTCATGCCTGAATAACCTAGTAGACTTCTTTGAGAAGGTCACCAATGCAATGGACAAGGTTAAAAGAGTGCATAAGGCCTATCTTGACCTGGCCAAAACAATCAACACAATACGCCACTTGGGCATCATAAACAAGCTCACAAGTTTAGGTATAAATCCCTGTGTCACCCATTGGATAGCCAGTTGGCTCACAGACAGGATCCTAGAAGTCAGGATAGGGGTGTCTACCTTTACAAAAGGAAGTCACTATCTGTGTCCCTCAGGATGCAGTACTGAGGCCGGTCTTTTTTGATGCCTTCTTCTCTGAAGTTAAGGCTAATGTTAGTGGCCTCTGGCAGACTAAGTTCACAGATGATTGCAAACTAGGCACAGTCATAGAATCTCCCAAAGACATAAATAAGCTCCAAGAAGGCCTAACACAAACTAATAATGGTGCCAGAGTCACAGCCTAAAACTCAATGCTAATAAATGTATATTAGTAACACCAAGCAAGACAGACACCCTGGGAAGTTACTAAATTGATAATACACCCCTGAGAATATACCCTGTGATCAGGGATTTGGTAATGCATGTGGACAGTGACTTTGCCTTTGACAATCATGAGTCTACTGTAGTAAGGAAATCATTCCATGTTGAGCAACTTATAAGCAAGGGTGTGGCATCTAAGTCCAAAGATACCATTTTTCCATTACACTTAGCCCTCATCAGACCAGACATTGAGTATAATGCCCCCTTCATTATGTACCTTACAAAGTATATGCAACAACTGGAGCTTCCACAAAGGTTTCTCACAAAAAGAATACGTGTTGTAGAAAACATGTCCTATGTGGACCACCTCAAAGCCCTATTCCTATACTCTGTCTCTTACAGACTGCTGAGAGGCAATCTATGCCTGGTCTACAAAGCATCCTTTGGTACAGCTCTGATGGCCCTACTGTACATCTGTAAAATAAATAGCTTCAGAAATACCCACTCCAGGGATCTAAACATCACCTGTTACATAAATATGATATGTTGGAGGGATAGGTATGTGCCACAGAGATTATTCCTTCTCTGGAACAGGCTTGCCATCCATGTGAAGCAGAGTTGTTCCCTGTACTTATTTAAGCATAACTTGAGCCAGTGGAAGGAGGAATCAAAAATTTACTCCTGGTCTGACACTTGTGTCCACTAGAAAGAAAGAGCTTGTAAATGTGTGACCACTCATGCCCACATTATATATAATCCCTATGTAAACCCATGGTATCAAACTCTATTCAATACAATTGGGAAGCATGGCTAGGCTTAAAAAGGCCCTTTAGGGTTGTTAGCCTATTAATCACCTATGAACCTATAAATACCAAGATTTAGACCTACAAGATGAATATAATGAGAAAGTTCCCCTAAAATAATACTAGTTGCCAAAGATGAGTTTGCACGTAATCTGGTAAACAGGTCCTTATAACTTTAAGTGAACATTTTTTTTATTTATTTATGACCTTTGAGTTGTGGGAAGAAATAAAAGTCCTCTAAAAGTTGTACACAAGATGAGGGCATGCACACTACTTCACTGAAGACACTTCATCTGAGAACCAGGCTAAAGAAACAAAAGCTGTGAGGCAAATTTACTAACTGCTGCACCGCTGTATCTTGTTAAAGTTTAGCATTTTCAACAAAATTTGCAAAATAATCAATAGGATTTCATAGACTTTATGATGTAGCTATCTTAAATTATATTATGAAATTGTTGCCTCAAACGTTTACCATCAAAGTTATTAATCTAATTTGGTAAATGGTTCTCTTAACTTTAACATTTACTTTTTACATCAGATTTTCAAAATGTCATCGCTGAGGCCTCAACTCATGAACAACCATATTGTCATTGCAAATTTTTACCCTTAACGATCGTTTCAGACAAGAAATGTTATTTCACATAGCAACTGCAAAATCACCTTTTCCAGCAGAAATGCACAACAGTAATCCAGATTTTGTGATTGAGTCATAATGAGTTTTTATGATTTTTTTATCTCTTATTTTTAACTAAATACCCAGTGCTATGTTTGTGCTAAATTTGGTGGGTATTTTTTTATAATTAAAAAAAACTGCATCATTTTACTAAGCTGGCAAACGCACTGCCTTTTCCTACAAAATTCATGTTCAGAATTCAGTGCTTGTTGTACAGGGACCCCTACTGCCCTTTCCTGAATTCATGTTCAGTGCTTATTGCCCAAGGCTACCCCCAGACCTTTCAAATGCCTGCATGATGTTTGTTCCCAAAGGTGATCTCATATCACTTCCCAAATTCAAGTTCAGTATTTTGTAGTGTAGGGTCAAACAAACCACTTCCTGAATTCATATTTACTGCCTACTGTGCAGGGTCACCCTATTAACTCCTGAATTCATGTACCTTGCTCACTGTCCATGGTCCCTACCACCTCTTGAATTTAGGGCATGCATTCTTTGAAGGTCAGGCATCGAGCTGACGCCTGTAAAAAAAATCTACTGCCAATCATTAGCGGACCGGAGTTCCGCTGTGGTGACCCCTAACTGGGAAAAGCCGAAAGAAAAACAAAACCTATGTCCAAGATCCCTCCTATCCCCTGAATTCATGTTCATTACCTATGTCCAAGGTCCCTCCTATCTGCTGAATTCATGTTCATTACCTATGTCCAAGGTCCCTCCTATCTGCTGAATTCATGTTCATTACCTATGTCCAAGGTCATTCCCATCACTTGAATTCACATTTAGTATTTGTTCTCTAGGGTCATCTCCTCCTACTTCCCAAATTAATCTTTAGTGCTTCTTGACCAGTGTCACCCTTCCTACTTGCTGACTCTGTCTTTGGTAGTCACCCTTAAAAGAGTTATAAGTTCATAGGTAACTACCAGAGAGTCAATCTGCAGACCATTACAAGCCGAACCAAAATATCCACTCAAAAGTCCCTCCAGCCCCTAAGGAGGGCAAGGCGAGATAAACCAGGGTAGACTTTATTAAGGCTGCCCATCCAATTATTTAGGTTTGCTTTGAAGATGGTAAAGGTGGTACTCTGTTTGACATTAAGTGGAAGTTTGTCCAGAGATGAAAGATATTTTGGGATGTAAGTCTATCATGCAAATGTGTCTTGTCTGTTGATGAAGGTTTAGTTCCTTTAACTAGGTATTTGAGGTACCATTTGTTCTGTGAAGGAATAAGAGGTCAAAGAGGGATGGATCCTTCATGGCTCAAAAAGCTAGACACAGATCTGATGTATAAATCTATAAGAGAACTGAGTAAAGAGACAGGGTTGCCAGTCTGCCCTGACAACTAATATCTTTGAGGCAACTGATCTTTTTTAGTTATGAATTTCTGAAGATTTCAAAGTTGACTGATAAATTACATACCAAAAAGGGCCTTATATTCAATAATGGGTCTGATGAGATACAAGTAAAGTGGAATTAAAAATTAAAACTTATTTGGATTTAGTGGATATGCCTTTGGAAATTATATGAACTAGAGAAGGTTTTCCAAACTGTTGTGGAGACATGATGGTCACTCAATAAGGAATTATCAACAAGAGTGCCTATATCTCTTATGACAGTGTCTGATTGGAGGGGTGTGTCACCTATATGGTATGAGAAAATGTTTTGTCTGCCAAAATGAACTATGCTACATTTTTCATATTTAATTTTGAGGCCACTGTCCTTGTACCAATTGTTAACATGGTCTAACCCATGCTGGAATACTTGTGAGTTAGTGGAAGGTGGAATAACAACAACCGATTTACAGTAATCTGCAAAGTTAGATAACCAGATGCCAGGAATGATAGCCTGAAGGTCTGATAAACAGATGCCAAAATAGGAGAGTGCCAACAATGATCCCTGTGGTACAACACTGGTATTTTTTTTATTTCAGAAATGGCAGCTGTGATTTTAATCACATCTGTCAGGCAACCAGTTAGCTATCTACCTCACAATATAAAGATTTACATTCAGATTTACAAATCTGTCAATAATGTTTGAATGGAGAATAGTGTCAAAGGTCTAGGCCAGGTCCAGACATGCCGTATGTATTGCATAACTGTTATCCACTGCTTTGGTTACTTTTTCAAAGAAATTAATGATGTTAAGGAGGTATATGTTTCCTTTGGCAAAGCTGAATTGATGAGGGTCCAGAGTTAAGAGATTTTCAATGTCCATATTAATGAAATCTGAGATAATACACCCAATAACTTTACATAAGAGGTTAGCCAGACTAATATGTCTATAGTTAGCAGGGTCTATGGTCAGGACACCTTGTGAAATGGCATTACAATGGCTATTTTCTAGGCTTAAGGAATATAACCAGTGGAGAGGCTTAGATTAAGAGGTTAATTTGGGGTTCATATAGGCCATATTTGACACTGATCATCAGGCATCATAATATGTTATTTGGACCCCTGGACTTGATCCACAGTAATTAAAGAGTGTGGTTGGGATTTTGGAAACAGTGGAACAGCTATAACTCTAGGTAGAGTAAAATGTGCACTAAAATTGTCAGCTAAGATATTAGCTGTTTATTTTGGTCAGAGTGTGCTATATTATTGTGGACTTGCTCCGAACATTTATGGGTATTACTAAACTTCCTGATATATTTAACAAAAGATTTGTAGTCATTTTTCAGCTTTAGTGGCAATTTTAAGTTCATACACTGCTTTTAATTTCTTAACACTTCTTTTAAGCTTTTTACTAGTTTGCTTAGTGTTTTTAAGGTAGGTAGGTAGGTGAGACTACTTATAAGCATTAAGCAATTTCTTTCATTTGTTATAAATGTTATTTATACAGGTATCCCACCACAGAGGGTTGTTTTTAAATTCTTCATTATATTTGGTGTGGCTAGGGACTACTTTATCAATAAAACTTTTTAAGTGGGAGTAGAAGTCAGAGGCAAAGACAGCAGCTTTAGGAATGGGATCCATTAGATGAGGGTTACAGAAGAATTTATTTTCAGCCATCAAGTGACTGAAGAAGGTTTTTTTTTTTGAGAAGTCTCTAAATGTAGAGTTATTTATTGGGGAAATACCACCAGTTTTAATGGAAAATGTCACTAATTTATGATCTCATTTAACAAAGCAGGGTGATACATATGGGGATATGCAAGAACTGGCCATATTTGTGAGGACTACATGAAGGATATTGAGGTCCCTAGTAGGATGATTAACTATTTGTGAAAGAGAGTTAGCATTTATAATGTCATGGAAGTGCTGAGCATGCCAGTCCTTGGCTGGGTAGGTCTGCCATATTACTGATGTATCATTGAAGTCCCTCAATAGAAAGGTGTTTAGTTTACTAGAGATTTCAGCAAATGTGTTACTTTAGCTATGAAGCTCAGAAAGGGACATAGAGGGTGTTCTACAACTAGTTATGAAGTGGTAATTAGTCTTGTTTATGGTGATTTCGACATCTAAGAGTTCAGTTGTGGTGTCTTGAGGAATTTGTCATGGGGTGATGATATCCCTGACAAATACTGATAGCCCTCAGCATTTAACAGTAGGCCTGAAGATATGATAGGCACTATACCCCCCAAAAAAGAAGTGGTTTCATTGCTTCAAAACCATGTTTCTGTGACCACTGAATTTGGTGGGGGTGGAAGGAGTAGGAAGAAATTATTGTGGATTAGAGAAATGAGGATAAGGTTGTTTTTCAATCAGTTTATCATGTGGCATAAATTCTAATGTTACTACAGACTGCAGTAACACCTCACCTGACTCCACATTTCTGCCACAATATTGTTTACACACAGGACCCAGAAAAAACAGAACTTTGGCTCACATTCCTGCTAACAAAGACTGAGTCAGAAATGCAATTATTCTGCTCCCCTCTCTGTGATGCCCTGATATATAACTGCTGGGCCACAACACAGAATCCACGTCCACATCCAAAGGTGAAGACGCTCATGCGAAGTTAGGATCAGTGTCTTTATCTGCTCCACTGAGATCTCACCAAATGCAGCCACCCTTCGACTTGCCAATCGAGTTTGACCATGACAGCACCACTTATGTGATCAGGTCTAAAACCATGTTGCATATCAGACAGCAGGCCTCATAATTCTAAAATCACTATGATTTACACTATGAGTGACAATAAGTGAGTAAGACCAGCCTTGTGGAGTTGCAATACCCAGGTGGCGTTTTTATTTTGAAGGAATGAGGCCTCCTTTCAGACAGCACTTAGAATACACAAGCAGGACAAAAACTGCATCATTTACTGTATAAAAGAACATCATAACAGCTAATCAGCTCTAGGGGAGCCATTTTGCTTCAAAATATGCCGTGAATATAACTCTTTCTTTTTTATCCAACATGAGATAGAACTACTTAACCCCAGTAGTATAACAAGTAACCATTACAGATCCTGTTTTTACCAGGTTAAATCAGAAGCTTTGCAGAAGAAATGGTCAAAAGTATTTTAACTGAGCTGCTCTGGTGGTTAGAGGGATAAAACACTGACTACGGCCCAGCCTGATGGAGCAGAAGAGGGGGGGAATGCTTCCTCTGGGTAAGTGGGCACTTGTTGATAATGCTCCATAAGGGGACGTGAGGTACAAACAAGGGAGTTGCCCTTGGATGCAATAAGTGAGCATGGGGGTGGGGGTTAGGGCATACAAAAACAAAAAAAAAAACCTAGACAAAACCAGAGAATGCCAAGCCCCAAGGATGCCCTTAAGATCCACAACCAGCACAAGCAATACTGGAGTATGTCCGAGGGGTACAAGGATGGCTGGTAAGCCCAGAGTGGACATGGGGTACTAGGAGTCAGGTGTCAGGCCAGCAAGAAAATATATTAAAAGAAATTAACTCCATAAGTAGGTAAAGAAAAGTCTTCATGCAGAAACTGATTTACGGTGCTCTAAATTATTTGGTTTCATATTGCAGATGCCTGCAAACCTAATATAATTTTGTTTTTGTTGGACCTGTTGTTTGGACAGCACTATAACACTGGTTATATCCACAGCTATATTGCCAGTGACTTGAATGCAGTTAGCAACCCCATTTCCATACAGCAGCAGAAAGGGATGGGGCAAACCAGCCAACTGACAGGGGGAGCAGAAACCAAAAAGGAGAAAGGAATGGGTTCCCAGTTGGGTGGAAGGCGTCTATGTTCCACTTCAGCAAACACCAGTGGGAAAACAGTCCCCCCCCCCCCACCGGAGTAGATGGTGCTATTGGAGTTGCTCTAGGGCCATGGCAGTGTGAAGTATAGTAATATAACAAGAATAAGATATGAAAAAGAAGGCCATGCCTTCCACTGGTTCTTAACTTATAGAAAGTGCTTTAACCATTGGGTAAAGCGGTCATTTTCAGTAAGACCTAGAGATGATCTCACTTTATTGTAAGTTGCTTTACCTCAGGGATAATCCATTTCTAAGTAGGGTTTCCTCAGTCAGAAGGTGTGCTCTGAGGTACACATATTGACAGTCCTTAGAAAGCATAAGTAGATATACCTGTAAGCTTCCTTTACCTGGGATAGTAACTGAAGAAAATCGAATATGTTCTTCTAGAAGTTAATAATAATGTCAGCATTGAAAAAGAGTGGCGATTTCTGTCTAAAAGTACGCTAGAGATCAGTACACTGAGACCTTCGTTCTCCAAGGGGAATGGCTACTTAGACCATCTGACTTAACTAGGTAATCAGTTACTTAGTTATTTTGTTAAATGAGCTGTCTACACAGTCTCTTACAGCCTAATTTCAGTAGAGACAAACAGGATAAATATGTGTTAATCTGTAGCAATGCAAATGAAATAATCTAGTAATAATGCACATGTAATATTAACAGAATAACAACAGTAATGTAATACACAGAATGTCTGCATAATAAAATTTAATCATGAAAGACACACAAAAATACAAACTATTAAGCAACAGTTCCAAATCTGGTTATCTGCATTTACTGCTATCCAGTTACTAGTTCTTAGTACCTGCTTAAAAAATCCGGCGAAGTGTGCACTGACTGCACTGGTGATGGAGAAAGTTCCAAGCACTTAATAGGTGCTACCCCTTAAGTATTACAAGCAAACAAGTGGATATTCTGGGAGAAACAGAGCAGAAAGAGATGGGACATGAGTACCAAAAATAATGAAAATAATAATAATAGTAATAATTAAAATAGTAATAATTAAAATGCAGCTGAAAGAGTTCAAAATGATAATCATTCGCTGGAGCTACCCCTGCAATAGAAGATGCTTAGAAGAATATTTATAAACTGTAGATTACTCAGTTTACATGCCATAAAATATAACAGAAAGGAAAGATTAGCAGGTAGTCAGCCATTAAAGTAAGTCATTTTTTCTGTTAATGAATGTTGCAGTTGTTCACAATAAGTGTAGTTATTTCTCTTCAAGATGCATGAAATATTACCCTAAACCTGACTGACTGTAAAGTGAATGAAGTCATGCCTCTCCACCTTTTAGCACAAGAAATCTGTACAAAGCCTAAAGTATTAGGGAACAAAGGCCCAAAAATAGGGGCATAATTTAAATATTGCTCTTATAAACTTAGAAAGTTGCTAGAATAACAGAGTTTATGTTAGTGTGTTTTTTCTGAAGGATATGAAGTCTGAAACTCAAATGTATGTCTCAGTGATTTGCCAGAAAACCACACATTTTGTTAGGAATAGACTAAAACTGTGAGGCAAAATGTGGACATTCTGCAAAAATCTGGACAGCGGAGAGGTATGGATGAAGTACAAACTTGTTAAGTTCAGCTGCCTAGTAATGAACTATCTGATTGCTTTTCATGTTGGAAATCACTGAATTCAATTTCTGAAGTAAAAATCAATACCAAAGAGGTTTGGCTGGCTAAGTTTTCAGAGGAATGTAAGCTAAGAGCAGTCAATGAATCCCCAAATGACTTAGGCATCCTGCAGGAAGGTTTGTTTCAAATAAATAACTGGTGTCAAAATATGAATTACTGTATCCTTTGGGAAGTAATCTATTTATTTATTTGTTTATTTATATTTGTTCACCAGGGTGTGCCTGATCTTAATGGACCATTTTCAGGCACAGCCTGGATGAGTAGGTTCACATAAGAAATGAGCAAAACAGATTTGCAGATACAAAGATATGCTAAAAAATAAATATATATACATATTTACAGATGCAACAATATGCTACAACTTTTAGCTCAGGAAGCAGTTAATGTCAAAGCATGTATGGAAAACTGGAATTATGCTTAGCAGAGCTTTATGGATAAGCTGTAGCCATAAAGACTGAGATGGCTTATGTTATAGGGATAGCAGTATATCATTGTATAGCCAGGTATGAAGACATTAGAAAAGGCAAGTGAGAGTAGCTGCAGGGGGAAGAGGAGTAGAAGGGAGAAGTGTGTGTGTGTGAGAGAGAGAGAGATGCAAGGAGAAGAGGGAAGTAGGATGAATGAGAGGCAGTAAGTAAAGGGGATGACAAAATGAGATAAGGAAGGAAGGATGAAATAGGGATAAAGGGGTGTATGAGAGAGCTGCAGCATTCATGTAACGTGCTCTGAGTGAGCGCTGCTACAGTTTGGGTGAATAGGAGTTCCTTGAGCTGTTATCTGAAGCCAGAGTACTTTCGGACGTTTCAGACTGAGAGAGGAATGGCATCCCATAGTTTAGGTTCTATGATGGAAAATGCATGGTCAGTGCAATTGAGTTTACTTTTTGGAGTTAGTAGGGTGGGTTGAGATTGAGAGATACCCCTGAGATTATATGTGCGGGCTTTGGTTAAAAGTTTATGAGTGAGAGAGGATGATGTCTTAGGAGAAAGGGCTTCGTGAACTAGTGATCCTAGCAGAAGATTAGCTCTCAAATGTACTGGGAGCCATTTAGCTTTGGCGAGAGCTAGGCAGTGGTTTTCATTATCGGGGTACTTACAAATGAACTGGCAGATTTTAATGGAGATGGTTTGGAAGGTGGTGACATTTTTTCTGTGAGGCTGCAGATACAATGGGTAGTCGATATTCGAGCTGAGATAAGAGTATGCCTTTGCCTAAGGCAGCTTTGGTTGGCTTGGACGAAGAGGCGATAGCTTGTTCACCCAGAACAGTAGTGTGTTGATCTTTTTGTGTGTGTTTTGAATGTATAGTTGAAAGTTAAGATATTGGTCTAGCCAAATGCCAAGATATTTGAAGGATGTAGTACTTTCTATGGTGATATTGTTAACATCTTTAATATTAAGGAAGTTCAGTACCTTTTCTATTTTTGGTTGGTTCCAAATATAATTGCTTTTGTTTTTTAGAGATTGAGTATACGTTTCTGGCCTATTAGCCACTGGTTGAGTATTTTGAGATCATCTTGGAGATGAGTTTGCATATCAGAGTGGGATTTGTTTGACCTGCAGATGTCCACGTCATCTGCATAAAAGTTAGAGGTATCTGAAGATGATCAGCTTGGAGTTTATTGATAAATATGGAAAAGAGCAGTGAGGCTAAAGTGGAACCCTGGAGACTCCTTTCATTAGAGGAGCTGTTTCAGAGGTGGTAGTGCCTACTTTCACCTTGAAGGATCTAGTGGTGAGGAAGTCTACAAACCAAGGTTTTTCTTTGTCACTAATGCCTATTTCTGTTAATTTGTCAAATAGTAAGTTATGGTCAATTAGATCAAAGGTTTTTGTGAGGTCAATAAAGACAGTTCCTGTCAGGTTGCCTTTGTTCATACTGGATAGGATGTCATCTGTAAGGGAGCAGGGAGCTGTTATGTTATTTCCTGGATGGAAGATGGTATTGATGTAAACACAGTAATTTCGTCGTAGATAATTTTTTCTAGTATTTTTCCTTGAGTGGGAAGTATTGAGATAGGATGGAATTGTGAAGCAGTAGTTGGCTTGGGTAGTTTTGGAATAGAAGTGAATATTGCCGTTTTCCATATCTGAGCATAAACTAATTAGTTGAGCAGAGATTGTATATATGAGTGAGAGGGTGGGAGATGAAGTCCTTACAAAGATGAATGAACCAAGAGGCTAGGTTATCTGAGCCAGGGGGAGTAGCTATTTGTATTTGGTCCAATTGTGTTTCAATGTCTTTGTTCTAATCTTTTTGAAGTGGAATAATGGAATGTAAAGGGGAGGAGAGGATGGCTGTGGGGGTAGTAGACATGTGTTGTTGACATGTGGCAGGTTGCCAAACCCATTGAGTAAGTAAGTGCATGAGAGTTTGTATGTAGTGGTGTTAGAGGGATTCAGGGGAGTGAAGCTGTGTTGCATTTTCGACCAGTGAACAGGTTGATTTATCTCCAGAATCTTTTAGTTTTGGCTAAAAGTGAGATTTGTTTGTTTTGATAGCGTTTTTTTTTGTGTCTGCTGATAGATTGCTTGGCTACATTACATAGTAAGGTATATCTGGCTCAGGAATCTGTGAAGGGGTTGCATTTCCAATTGTGCTTTGCTTCATCATAAAATTTGAGGAGGTGTTTGAGTTTGTTAGATACCCAATCAAGTTTATGAAGTTGAAGCAGACTTTGCATTGTTAATGTTGATAGTTGTTTCACTGTGGTCTTTTATGGCAAGTAAGTGACACCAATTGAGGGTGACAAAGTGTTTTTGTTATTAGTAATATTCTGAATGGTTTTGGGTCTGAAGATGATAAGTTTGGATTTATATTTTAATGTTAGATTATGTACTGAGAAAGATATGGGATACAGATCATTGAAGGAGGGGGAACAACTCCGGGGAACTACCACACTGACAATATGTTCCTAAGAGTTAACCCAGTTATTTGGGATTTTGGGAACTTCTGTGGACAGTGACGTAACTTTTGACCAACACATGTCTATTGTTGTAAGAAAGTCCTTCTAGATTGCACAGCTTATAAACAAAGGGATCATTTCTAGATCTAGGGATGTCATTGTTCCCTTTTACTCAGCCCTCATTAGACCAGTCACTGAATATAATGCCCCCTTTGTCATGTATCTGTCTAGACACATGCAACAACTGGAATGCCCACACAGATACCTTACTAAAAGGATACAAGGCCTAAGCAACATGTCCTACATGAACCGACTCAAAGCCCTGCCACTATACCCGTTATCAGACAGACTGCTATGTGTCTGGTATAGAAAGCATTCTCTGAGCCATTACTGATGGATTTACTGCACATCAGCAAGTCAGTTGGCATCAAAAATAATTGGTCAAGGGATCCAAATCTCTTCTGCAACATCAACAGAATGTTTTGGAGGGACAGGTATATTTCTCAGAGGGCATCACTGCCATGGAACAGACTTCATATTCACATAAAACAAAGTTCATCCCTGTCCATTTTCAAGAACAAATTAGACCTATGGATGGGAAACAGAAATGTATCCCAGGACTGCCCCCTGTACTACTAATCCCATGCCTAAGTCCCCTCAAACTATCTATGGTATGATCCCAGTTATTCTTATTAGGGGTAATATATAATTATGAATCATGGGATGGGTAAGGCCAATCTATAACCAAATGGGATAGGTTATTTAGAGCACAAAACGGGAACCTTGCTAGGCTTAAAATGGCCCACAAGGGCAGCTAGCCTAGTACTTACCTATGAACCTATGAATGGCCCACAAGGGCAGTTAGCCTAGTACTTACCTATGAGCCTATGAATGGCCCACAAGGGCAGCTAGCCTAGTACTTACTTACGGGCCTATGAATGGCCTACAAGGGCAGCTAGCCTACTACTTACCTATGAATCTATGACTTACCACTGCTGCTGCAGTTTATTTTTGTGTGCTGGCAGTGATTCAATGCATGTGGCCTTTTTTAATAACTTTTTTTGTTCTTATTGCAGTTGCCCTCCAGTGGGCATGTCCCAGAGCCTCCTTTTGGTCACAAGTTCCACCTTTGTGAGTGAGCTTTTCTCTGCTGTTTGCAACCATGAAGTTAGTATATACAGATAAAGGGGGTATAAGGAGGAAGGTTCCCCCACATGGGGGGTTGCAGTAAGGCTTGCTCCTTAAAAGAAAAAAACACCTTCTTTAGGATTAGCTGATCTAAAACTTCAAGCAATTTGCTTGATCCAGTTGAAGCCTTATGGGATTTTGATCTTGTGAAATGCAGTTGAATTAAAATGGGATGTATGTGCTGGTCTTGGTGTGTCTACAGATAGTAAAATATCATGATGTAATTTTATTATTCTCACTATGCAGTTAGAGTGTGTTGATATAGATTTTTAACAGTAAAAACTTGTAGTTCTAGCTGCAAGCATTAATTGTTGATCTTTGTCCTTGAAAACTAATGTGCAAAATTTAAAATATCATGGTATTTCTCTCATATTAAACAGCAGTTAGAATTCTGTACAGAATATCAAAATACACAAAGAGGAGAACAGTTGTTTCTTTAGCCTTTTGAAAGACATGTAGGCTATTTTCTTTTTTCATTTACTAACTTTGAAATGGTCATTATAATTTATAAAGAGAAGGAGATAGCTGCAGGCTGGTGGCACATCTCTTTATCTGGTTATTACAAGTACAAAGAGCAACTGTGTAAAGGCCAATTAAGTAAAATACCAGCATGTACAAAGTTAGACTCCTCTGAGCTAGAGCAGGCTTCAGTCTGGCCGTCAAATGTAGGCCTCACAAAGCTTTACAGACAATAGGCACAATATGACGTCTCTGCCCAGTTTCAGATTGCTATTGTCTGATGATAAGCCTACTGAAGTGAGTCAGATAGATTCAACAAATGCTGCTTATTACAGAAAAAAGTTACATTTGGTACTATAAAACATGATACCCATATACATACAAATCTGACTTTCGACCTGCAGATTCATTACGAGTGGGAGGTTTCCATTAAACATGTTTTTCAGCCTTAGACCTATATATTTAGTTTGTTTATCCCTACTCTGAATCATAAGTGAGATCATATTCTGATTTCAGGCACTCCTACTGTGTACAAAGAGAGCATCTGGGAAACAGACAAAAAAAAATTAAGCTCATTTCCTGCCTTTCCTGTTAAGTGGTATAGACTATTTGTAGGCTTCTGAGCCCCCAAGCCCTTCTGTGTTTGAGGGAAGCCTTCTAGCTTGTTTTTTTTCTTGTAACTAGCCAGTTTTCTAGTTTCAGCTCTCAAATCTGTTTCTTTGATCTCAGCACTTGTTCAGATAAAAAAAAAAAAAAAAATTTCATCTGCTTTTACTGTACTTGTGTTTCTACCTACTTCATTTTACTTTTGCATCATCTTAAAAATACTCAGTTGTATTTATTACTGCTTGGTGTAACTCATTCTAAGCCTTTTGGTTTAAACACTTGGGCTTCGGACCAGTTGTTTTGCACTGAGAGGGTTTGTGGTCTGCACTGTTGTGGCAGAACAGGTAGCTTACATCCTTCTAGGTTGGGAACTGCTGATTGAGGGCTCAGTGTCTGTTATTCTAAAAGTGTATTAATTCTGGTTTAAGCACTTGGGCTTTCAGGCCAGTTATTTTACATTAAGAGAGTTCGTGGTCTGCACTCTTGTGGGAGGAGAGGCTGGACTCTGCCCTTCTGAGCTGGGACTTTCTGGTTAAAGGCTTATAGTGCATGCATATCTGAACTGCTTCTTACTGAAGTTGGTGCGCCTTGTTTGCTGTGGTATAGACTGGATTCGGGCCTGCTGGATCTAGCGTTGTTTGTGTAACTTGAGCACTAATCCAGACATTCTCTAAAGTATTCAATTGTATTTATTACTGCTTGGTTGTAACTTGATTAAAGTGTAGCTATCATTCTAAGTCTTTTGGATTAAGCACTTGGGCTTCAGACCAGTTGTTTTACATTAGGAAGGTTTGTGGCAAGCACTGTGGTGGCAGGACAGGTAGCTTTCATCCTTCTAAGTTGGGAACTGCTGATTGAGAGCCCAGTGTCCAAGTGTATTAGTTCTGGTTTAGGCACTTGGGCTTCAGGCCAGTTATTTTACATTAAGAAGGTTCGTGGTCTGCACTCTTGTGGGAGAAGAGGCTGGACTCTGCCCTTCTGAGCTGGGAATTTCTGGTTAAAGGTTTATAGTGCCTGAATATTTTAACTGTATCTTACTGAAATTGGTACACCTTGTTTGCTCTAGCATAGACTAGATCCAGGCCTGCTGAATCTAGCTTTGTTTATATGCTTGTTGTTTGTTTGCTTGTTATTTCCCTGGAAGCTAATTCCACCTAATACGCGGCTTCTCAGTGCTTCTGTGGATCACTAGTGATATCTGCATTGCTTACTATACTTATTTCCTTGTTTCACATGAAAGAAAGTTACTGTTTGTCATTTTTGCATTTAGTTACTTGTAAGACATTGCACTCAAGTTACCTGGCACTTGCTCACTAAAGCAATTATATAAGTCAGCACTAAAAATTAAAAGCACTACACCCTCACTCCCCACTGGCCCTTGTTTTCAGTTATTAAGGAATTCCCAATATTATTCTAGCATGTCCAAGGGTCAGTTGTCAATCTCCTCTCCGGTCCAGCTGGTGAATCTGGGAATCTTGAGGCAATGTTATAACTGCCTCATGTACACAGACAACCCTCTCCTCCTCCCACATAACACAAATACTTGCGAGAGATGCAGCTATTTAGCCAAACTGGAGGCTGAGCTCTCTCAACTCAGGACTGGCAAGACCAGCAGGAGGAGAAGGCAACTACACACACCACAAAACCAGCCTCACATAATGCTAACACACCACTGAATCAAACACATAAACACACAAAGACATACTCGGAGGCTCTGAGTAAAAATTTACCTAAACAGCAGAGGCCTCCAAAGCAGACACCCAAACAACTGCTACCTCAAGACACCCCACAAGCAACACATGAACCACAAAAGCAGTGTGCAAAGCAGTCACAGCCCTTAAGGCCAAATACAACACCAAACATACTTGTCATAGGTGACTCCATAGTCAGACACACTGACGTCCCACTCACCAGGCTGAACAAGGAGAGGGTCACAGTAAGCTGCCTATCGGGCGCTAGAATCCACCACATAACACAAGCACTCGGGTCACTCCACGGCAAGTACAAATATGACACAGTCATTGTCCATGCTGGTGTGAACGACCTGAGACGTACCTCCCTGGACTACATGAAAAGAGACATAGAGGAGCTCTCTGATTATGTAGCCCAGGCAGGTATGACCCTAACCCTGAGCAGTATCCTTCCCTCACCAAGAATGATGCCACAATATAGAGACAAGATGATCAGCTTTAACAATTGGCTTAATGTCTGGTGTCATTCAAAGGGGATCCAGTGTCTGTCTGCCTGGGATGACATGCTTGACAAGCCATGCTGCTTCAAGGGACGGCTTGCACCTGTCACCCTGGGATTCCGGATATTGGCTAAGGCTCTTGCCACCCCATAGTGCCTTTTTTAGGCAAGGCTCAAATTCTAAACCTACCACCCTAGAAAACAAAAATGGAAAGAAACTGAGGGTAATGCTGCTTAATGCCAGAAGTCTAAATCTCAAAATGCACGCACTCGAGGCCCTTCTCAGTATGGAGAACATCGATGTCTGTGCTGTAACTGAAACCTGGTTCAAGGCTCCTGAGAGCACCCCGGCGCTATTAGGTTTTACCTCATATCATGCGTTCCGGCCCCAAAACCCGGACCACACCACAAAAGGAGGGGGTGTATCCATATTCATAAAGGATACCCACACCTCCAGGTTGGTGGCAATGCACGGCTTGGAAACCATCCAGGTGCAACTAACCATAGGCAAAACTGCTCTACAAATTGTAGCATGCTACAGGCCACCCTCTCAAACTCAGGAACCCCACACAGCCTTCCTGAAGACACTGGAGGGTATAAATGTATCTCCAAACACCATCATATTGGGTGACTTCAACTACCTGAATATAGACTGGGAACATTACTCAAGCCCTAACTTTCTAGCCCAATGGTTCCTGGAGTTCATAAATTCAAATGCCATGGAACAGCTAGTCACTGTTCCCATGAGAGGAGAAAATATACTAGATCTCATTATCACAAACATGGGGACAAAATGCTCCACACGAAGTATATCCCTCATTGGTGAGATCTGATCATAAACTAATCTCACTGGAAATCCACATCCCGCCCCACCCCAAACAAAAAAGACCACAGTGAAGAACTTCTCTAAAGCAAACTTCACACTACTCAAGACTGGTGAGGTATCCTTCAAGGCCCCTGAGACAGTGGAAACCACAACCCAAGCTGCGGAAGCCCTTACAAATGCCTTCTATGAACACCTCCAGGACTGCATGGATCAGGCAATCCCAAATAAAACCAAGACTCTTTCCACAAAGGGCAAACGTACAGTCTGGTGGACTCCAGCCATTAACAAACTTTACAATAAGAGGAGAAAGCTATTACATGATAGAACAAAATCCATAAAAGGGAAGTCACCCCTGATCATTATTAGTAAAAAAATACAAGCACTCATAAAATCAACTAAGGCCAATTTTGAGAGAAAAATTGCCATGGATTCAAAGGACAATCATAAGGCCTTTTTCAGCTATGTTAGGAACCTGGGTGGAAACTCCCAGATATGCTCAGAATTAGTCCAAAATGATACAAAACTCACTGAACCCACAGACATTGCCAACATACTGGCAGACAGGTTCAGTGCAAACTTCACCCCTTCTCCCCTAAAGGAGAGATAACTATCCCAGCGGAGTGTAGCCTCCCAGACATCTCAAATGCGCAGGTGAAAGCTGCTCTCTCTAAAGCTAAAAACACAGCATCAATGGGACGGATGGTGTCCCCGGCTATGTGCTACACGAGCTAAATGAGGAATTAAACCGCACATAAGGCAGCTGTTTAATCTCAGCCTTACCACAGGATACGTGCCCAAGGAGTAGCGTCACGGCAACTGTGGTCCCACTCCACAAAGGCGGTGCCTCTACGGACCCTGGTAATTACCGCCCCATAAGCTTAACAAGTCTAGTCTGCAAAGCTATGGAGAGGATCATAATGGAGCTCATAAACAAAGATATAGGGGACTTGCAGACATTGGACCCGACCTAGTTTGGCCGTCAAGGGAAGATCATGCCTTTTGAACTTGGTTGACTTCTTCGAAACAGTCACCAAGGCCATTGATGAGGGAAAGGCAGTCCATACAGCCTACCTTGACCTTGCAAAGGCTTTCGACACAATACCCCACTCGGGTATTGTAGAAAAACTTACCAGCTTAAATGTAAACCCATATGTCACAAGATGGGTTGCAAACTGGCTTAAGGACAGAACCCACAGGGTTAGAGTTGCTGGCGCTATGTCAGACTCCAAGCCGGTCACAAGTGGTATCCCACAGGGCTCAGTCCTTGGCCCCCTATTGTTCGGCATCTACTTCTCAGAAGTACAGGCCAACATGGGAGGACTTTGGCTGACAAAGTTTGCAGACGACTGCAAACTGGGCGCCATAGTGGAAAGTGCATCGGACATGGATATCCTTCAGAAGGGACTCACGGAAACAGATAGCTGGTGCCAGAGCCATGGCCTGAAGTTAAACACCAAAAAATGTATAGTCATACCCTTCGGGAAAAACAAGGTAACCCCAAGCTACCATAATAGGTGGCAATCCACTAAGCACAGAAGAGGTTATCAGGGACCTGGGAACCCAGGTTGACAGTGGCCTTTCTTTTGACACTCACGTTGCTAAAGTGGTTAGAAAGACCTTCTACATTGCCCACCTGATCATGAAGGGATTCACATCCAGATCTAGTGAGGTCATTGTTCCCCTGTACTCTTCACTTATCAGACCAATGATCGAGTACAATGCCCCATTCGGGATGTATCTCGCCCGACATCTGCAGCAATTGGAGAGACCCCAAAAGTTTCTCACCAAAAGGATAAAGGGACTCCAAAATCTGTCATATGCTGCCAGATTGAAGAAACTCCATCTCTATTCAGTCGCATACCGTCTGCTCAGAGGTGACATGTGCCTGACATACAAGGCCATGTCCAACCCAGAATTAATGGACATGCTCCACCTCAAAAAATCCAAATCCACCAAAACCACTAGAGCAAGTGACTTAAACCTTAGCACGGATATAAATAGGATGTGCTGGTGGGATAGATTTATCACTCAGAGACTCCCTATGCTGTGGAATAGAGTCCCGGTCCATGTGAGGCAGAGCACCTCGCTGGCTCTGTTCAAGAGAAATCTTGACCTGTGGATGGGAGATCGTAGGTTTACCCTGGGAATCATCTCTGTGTCACTGCTGGACAGAGGCACAACAAACTAATGGGTACAGTATTTTTTCATATAAGGGGTGGTGTAAGCCACAAAAATTCGGGCTAGGCTTATAAATGCCTTGGGGCAGATAGCCTAGTATAAACCTATGAACCTATGAACCTATAACTTTATGCCTGGTAATCATTTTGGTTACATTCCTTTGTCAGACTGCTGCTGAGACCACTGTTTCAGATATAGCTTGCTGAAGTGGACACAAGCTAGTCTGGAATAAATTAAATATCAGAATGTATTACATTGAGTTCTTCTGTTTCTTTCTAATAACTTTGTTTTTAAAGTTTGAAAATGTATTCCAATATCACAGAACTCAAAGACAATTATATCCCTGGGGGGACGATTTAAAAATATTGCAGCTTTTGTCAGACTCAGAGAACTTGGTCCTGGTAATTTGGCAGTTCTGAAATGCCACTATGTGGTATAGTTGCACTTACAAAGATAGTTGGCACAGGTGAATTCTATGCAGGTTTGGTTGATATGGCAATACTGAAGCAAATAGAATCTGTGTAGGTGTATCCAAGAACAAAACCGACAATAATGCATTTTCAGGTAGTAGAAAATGTTTGCCCTACCACTGTGTTTCTGTATTTATCTCACCTCCATACATATACTTGCTTCCTAATTTACATGTGAAGGGGAAAAAGCTTTACTAAATAAATATAGACAAATAAATACAAAATTCAAAACAGTTTATATTAACGGTATAGTCATAAAATAAATAAATGGACAGTTATAAATAAACTACCCTATAGACAATAGCCTAACCTAATTTTCAGTCATTTATCTCTCATCATGGTAGAATTACTTTATATTTTCTGCTTTTTAGGACTACAATCTTTAGACAGTTCAGAGATAAACACAATGTTGTTTTTTTCATCAAACTTGACAAGTTTGATGAAGGAAAATAAATTTCTATTTATCTTATGAGATGACAGTTCTGGTAATGTAGGCTATGACATCATGTTATTTTTCTGGATAACACATTAGGTAAGGTATCTACAAGCAATCCTATACCTTGGCAGGATGGAATCATTACCATTATATCAGAAAATCCTCGTAAATGCTCAGGTAGCTGTTACCAGTCGTATATATATATAAAAACATCGCTCGTATACCTTCCACGCAATTGTGTCGCTTGGTTGTTGTGTTTCACTTAGTACATATAGGTCAGTATTTTAAATCTAAATTCCTGTGATAAGAAGTACTAACAAATGTTTTTATAGAGCATTTTCTAAAAAAGGAGATTTATGTTTTCTAGACACAAATAACAAACAGAACAAGTGATGGGAGGTGAGGCTGAAAAGAATGGAAATAATTACAGAAGTCACACTAGCTGCATCTTTCCTTGCTAAGAGGACGGTAATGCTTCCTGTACAGGAACTCAAAGAAAAGTCGTAGTACTTGATGAAGAGGATTTTCTAGTACACTGATGTCCTTCCCAAAAAAGGACAATCCTTTCATACCAACCACCTAGCTGCATCAGGCCATGTTAAAGATATAATGTAGCTGAATGTTTCTACAAAACTTTACAACTTCCTCTCCCGTAATAATGGAGGTCCTCATTACTTGCCACAAAACATCTAGTTTTTCAGTCAACACTGCCCCATCACTGCATTAGGAGCATGTGACCAGCTACAAATAATTAAGAAGAACAGGGTTTTCCTCAGTGTTATTTCTTGCTAATGCAACATCCATAGTTGGGTGGCAGAACACCTTTGCCACTAACCTACTAAAAGGATGACAGAGGTTTAACTAACAATGAGTCCACCCCCCCAAAAAAAACTATGGCCAAAAATAATTCCAGAATTTAAACTATTGTCCTGAAATGGTGCAACAACCAGTCCAACAAAAAAATACTCCTCATTTTGGAATTTTTATTATTTCTTGAATCTAATTTGCGTGCTCATGTAATAAAAAGTGATTTTGTCTCCATCTTTCATGATAAGTAAAAGATAGCCTCAGACACTTAAAATATGAATTCAAGCTAGATGCAGTTTCACCAACAATAATCATTTTTTTTTGTTTCAAAATTAAAATTAGACCTGTTACTATTTCCCATAAGGTCAGTGTCTAAAGAGGCTGAGTACTTGCCTTTGATACCACAAAGTCAGAAGGTTATGGGTTCTGCTCCTGCTTCATGTGCTGGGATTCATGTTTCAGCACTGAACATGAGGAAGGATAAAGCAGGCCTGTTGAGGTATGGTCCTTGTATGAGACTTTAAACTAAGGTTCCATATAACCATTCTGATAGCAGTTCAGGTAGAAATATCACACAGCATTTAACAATGAACAGTAGAATAAATTTAATGTTTATTAAATCTGCACAGTACAAACAAAAGTATGCGGTACTTACGTATTATCGCAACCAGATTTTCGCAGTTGCGAATTTACAATACTTCTGTACAAACGAGGCCACAAACCACTGTAAGGTGGTATTTAGGGTCTGTTTTATTTGTTGTGGACTAGCTTTCCGTTACAGGGTCTGTGTGAAGGGGAAGACAAACATTTGAGGAAACCTGCTTCGTGTTTTCAGAGTGCCTTACACACGCACGCTTGAATTAGAATGCCTGCTGTTGTTCTGACAAATGGATTATTTTGACAGTGTGGAAGGAAGCAGCCTTCAGAGAAGGCAAAGGCAGACCCTGTAATGACGGTTTTGGTCACTTTTTTTTTTGGGGGGGGGGTACTATTTGTAAAGACATCTTCAGGTCAAAATTAAAAAAAAAAAAACAGTTGCTAACAGCCACAAAGTACAGGAAGAAGAGAGCATTGTCTGGCAATAAGATGTTTTGGGAAAGTGCTCTTACTACGTGTAATCATGAAGTGATTTCAGTAACCGGGAAGATGCAATGACATGCTGCCGCCAGGGAAGTGCATGCATAGACAGTTCACTATTTTTCTAATTTTTATTCATAACCCTGCATAAAAGACCCTTCCTTGTCAAAGAAAACACATTGTCTCCCATTTTTAAAATCTTACCAGACACATTTCACTATCGGGAAGCAACCTTTACGATCGCAAAAATCTGGTTGCGATAATATGTAAGTACCAAGTATACAATAAATGAAAACAACAGGCATGTGGCTAATGAAAAAACATTTCCTAACCAATGAAATTTGATGTTGCCTTAAGTTCACACTGCCCCAGCCTCTGTGCCCTTTGTCATTTTTCCCTTTTTTTTCCTAAAACAAATGCAATTTAATGAGAAGAAAACCTTCAATATGGTTATCCAGAATCCAGTGTTATAAATTACACTGCAAGCATGCCTCACACAAGAGCCAGACTCACCACCATAACTAATGCAGCACTGTTGTGCATGATGCATGGTGATTACTCTCTGATATTCAGAAAAAAGACATACCAGTTAAGTGCCAAAGTGGCATGTGACCCGACCTTAAGTGAAAGTTATGTACCTACCATAACATTAAATCTATGTTGTCTGATTTTTATCCACTTCAGAAGTATGGGTTGTTGGATCTGTCCAGATCAGACCTTGGTACCAGCATCAAAGCTTTGTTAGATCCAGACCTCTGACTCCTCCCCTACCCATAATTCCCTAGGATCTACCTCAGATGCTCTCAAATTTAGTTTGCCCTCCCTATTCTGTAATATATGTGAATAGTAGGTACAGTCCCATATGATGTGCACAGATAGAGAATAACATCCACTCAATCATCTTGAAGTCAAGGGTGACAATTTGGAAGTGGTAGGTGGGAGGGAGTTTGAAGCAGATGAAACTCAGACAACATGGATCTATCATTATGGTAAGTACATATCTTTCTTATCCAATATTGTCTAATTTCATCCATTCAGACATATGGAATGGAGCCCCAAACTGTCACACCTGATGGTGTCAAGGAAGGACATTCCTTATCATGGTTTAACAAAAGGAGGAACATGGTCTGGATTGAGTGTCCAGCTTATAGTGAGACACAAAAGTGTGTACCATTACACAGGTGGCAGTGAATGTCATCAATAGATAGTCCTCTGTTAAAGGCTGTAGATGCAGAGACTGGCCTGTTTGAATGTGCTTTTGGTTACCCAGTAAGGGTAAATTCTTACTATATACAAAGGAAATGCAGTCTGAAAGCCATCTGGATAAAGTAACTTTAGTAGCTGTCTTCGCCAACTCTGGTTTGAAAAAGGAAATGAACAATTGATCATCCTTTCTAAACTCTCTTGCCTTGTGGATATAGAATCTGAGTTGTCTGTGAACATCTAAAATGTGTAGTAAATAATCCCCTTTACTCAAATACCTTGGAAAAAACACAGGCAAATGTACTGATTGATTTAAATTAAGTTAAAATGCCAATTTAGGAATAAAAGGCACATTAGTTCTAAGAGAAACTCTATCTTTGTAGAGCACCAGATATGGGAGCTTAGATGAGCAGGCCTGTAGTTCTGATATTCATCTGTCTGATATTAGCATCACTAAGAAAACTGTTGAAATTTTAGATCTGCAGTGGAAGCAGACTCAAAAGGAGCCTGTGTTAGAGCTTGTAGCATAATGGCGATGTCCCATGGAGGTGCTGGCCTCTAATGGGAGGTCTCAGTAGAAAAGCACTTTTCAGGAAATCTTTTGAAATGTTTAGAGAAGCTTTTGAAATGTCTTTATTTTTACATCCAAAATGAAAAACTGAAATTGCAGCCAATTGTACCTTGATAGTGGCAAACCTGGAGCCTTTATCAAAGAGATCGGATGAAAATTCAAGTATGGAAGGAATGGGTGCTGAAAAAGGATTCAGACCTTTGGAGTACACCCAAATTGAGAACCTCCTCCATTTACTGTGAGAAATTTCTGTGAAGCAGAAAAAACATTGACTACTTTGGGAGAAGGTCTGGCATCTCTGGATATGGTTAAAATTGAAGGAATCATATGGTTAACTTCATGAACTTCTGGTCTGTCGGAGACAATCTGGATGTGTTAGTGAGTAGATCTGGATAATAATCTAACATCCATGGAGGATGTTCTAGTAGAGGCGACAGGCAGGGGGAACCATGTATGTTGGGGCCAAAATATGACAATTAGGATCACCCTGGCATTGTACTGTCTTGCCTTCTGTATGAATTTGTTCATTAGGGATAAATGGGAAAAGCAAACAGAAGACCCGGAAGCCAGTTGTGGATCAAAGCATCCCTCAGTGACTGTCCCTGTGGATGTATCAGGGCAAAAATACCTGCTGCATTTGTTGTTGAGATAGGAGACAAAAAGGTTGCAGCAAGGTTGGCCCCAGCAACTGAAAATTACTTGTGTCACTGTAGGACTGAGGGACCACTGATGAGGCATCAACACTGTCCTGCTCAATTTGTCTGCGAATACACTGGAGGACCACAGGATGTGCACTGCTATCAGAAAGCATTGTGAAGACATTGTCCATTACCAGGCTCTCATGACCTCCCAACATACAGTATAAGATCAGGTCCCTCCTTGTTTGTTGATATACCATACTACAGTCCTGTTGTCCTTAGAAATGGAAGGTCACACCTTTGGTTAAGAGGTCCTGAAATACCTGCAATGCTAGGAGGACCATTCTCAGCTCCAAGACATTGATGTGAAGATTGGCCTTTATTTATGACCAAGTACCCTGGACCATTTTTCCTTCAAAATTCCTCCCCACCTTAGAAGTTATGCGCTGTGGTCACTGTTGCAATTGGCCAATCCATCTGGAAAGGATGGCCCTTGGTCACAGATTAAGATGTCATCTACGAAGCAATATGCTGTTTGCAGACCTGTGTAATTTGAATTTTTGAATACAGAGTGAGTGGATTGAGACCACTATATTGTTAAAGTCCACTGCAGCACCCTCATGTTATATCTGGCTAAGGGAATCATTAGTATTGTAAACAACATGAGACCTATCATTAGTATTTTAAATGCCATGAGACCTAAGAGACATAGGACGAACCTTGCTGATGGTGATGAGTGATGTAGTACTTGAAAAGCTGTAAGACAAAGTGACAGAACTCTGGACTGGGGAAGGCTGACTATTTGTAGTTTAGTATCTAGGTTGTATCATATGAATTTTATACTCTGTCTTGGAGTCAGCTGACATTTTGAAAGGTATACAGATATTCCTAAATTCAGAAGCAACCGGAGTACTTGGTCCCATTGAGTGAGCAGGAGATGTTCAGTGGAGGCAGTGAGGAGCCAATCATCAGGGTACAGGAAGACTTGCATCCCTAGTAGGCACAGGTGCACAGCTACTACTGCCATGACTGTGGTGAACACCCTGGGGACTATGGTGAGATGGAATGGTAGTTCTCTGAATTGGTAGTGATGGATTCCCAGCTGGAAATGGAGAAATCTCCTGGATTGCTCTTTTATTTTGATGTGATCGTAGACATTCTGGAGATCTATAGAGCAAATCCAATCATCCTTCCTCAACAGATGCAAAATGGACTGAACTGTGACCATCTGGAACTTTGTCTGTCTCATGAACTGGTTTAAGTAACTGAGATCTAAAAGAAGTCTAAGATCCCTGATCCTCTTTGGTACTAAAAATAACCTGGAATAGACTCTGGATTCTAACTGGTCATGGGGATCAGTTGGATGATTCTTTTTTTATACTAGATTTGAAATGTCTATGGCTGCTAAATCCCACTGACTGGGTGGAACGTTGAGACTTTCTTGATTTTCTGAGGTGGGAGGGAAAAGGAAATTGAATAGCCTCTGGATATTATCCTTAGCATCCATGAATGTGATCTTAACCTGCATCAGGCTTAAGGGTGCAGAGAGAGAGATGTCCTTGACTGTCTCCAGAGTGCGGCAGTCAAGCAACTATTCAGGAATGCTGAAATGCTTTCTTGGAGAATGGACTGTGAAAGCCTTGATTATGCAGTCTGCCATTGCCTCTTTAGTGTCATCCATTAAAATTGCCTCCCACTCTACCACGGGGAGGTCTTTCACCTTGGGAGTCATGGAAAGTACTCTGTAATCTGAGGAATTAAATCTTCTTCCCTGATCTTTGTTCCTAGAGAAAGTTCTTTGTGGGGTGGAGAAGCATACTTCCACTCAGACAGAGACGTGACAGCTCCTGATGAGTGTATCCTTGACTTTCAGTCAAAACAAAGTGGAACCAACATAAGGAGCATTAGTTTAAAGCCTTCCACAAAATCACAAAGTCACATCCAGGCATGGCAATGCATGGTAATGCCAGTGCCTGATGCTCTGTCCATACCTTCAGCTGCATTAGAGAGCAGATGAATGGCAATGTTAGAGAAAGACTGAAGGGTGGAAAGCTGAGAGTCCACTATTTTCTGAACATCTATGGGAACACCTCTGAGAGTGACTTGTTGATCTCTTTAGTCAAGTCTCTCTGGAATTTTGTTAAGTGGGCTTGGTGGTTCAGCTATCTAACTAAGTGCAAAAGTAGCTGATGCATAGACCCACTTTCCAAATCTGTTCCTTGCCCTAGATTCTCTATTAAAAGGATGGCCAGAGGAGCTTTCTTCCAATAGTTGTTTCTTGGGGGCTGATGCTTCCACCATGGCATCTACTGGTGGATCCTTACTAAAGTGTTTCTTGTCTGTCGGTGCAGATAAAATTTGTTTGGCTTTCTCAGAGATGGGCTCCACTACATCAGGGTCCTTCCATGCCTACTGAACCATAAGATTAATAAGTGGGTCAAAGAGTGGTGCTACCCAGGACAATGTTGGTCTAGAATCAAAGGCCTCCAAGAATACTAACTCATCCAGTGAAGAGTCTTGGCACAAGCACCCCCCACTCTGCTTCATTAATTTGAGAATATCACCAAATGTGATATATTTAGAGAGGCAGTGAGGGATACCCTATCCTTCCTCAAAGTCAGTATTTTCAGTGAAAGACTCTGGGGAAGAGTCCAGGTGCTTCTGTTTGCAAGTCCATGTTCTGGGAGTACCTTCTGGAGGAACAGTAGAAAAGTCAGAAATGGACTGGGGGCTAATGAAGCAAACTTCTTGGTACTGAATGACCCTGAAGAGGTGAAGAAACAGACTGAAGATGGGGTTTGGATGGAACTAAACTGGATGAAGCTACCTTATCTTTGTTATTAGCCAAAACCCAATCAAAAGCCTCAAAAGTCAAGGCTGCCATTGGAACTGATGACTTCCTCCATTCCAAAGAAGAAAGGAAAACTTCAGCACTGGCGTGCCCCAGCCCCAAAGTTGATTTTGGATCCAAGCTCTCCAGGACCAAAACCCTGAGAGGGAGAAATGGCTCTGAGAATCTCTGTATCAGTTCACCCCCTCAGAACTCAGCACCAAAGATTTGGTTCTAAGTCTCACCTCAATCAAAAGGTATTGGAGTTGAAAGAGAGAGAGGGAAGCAGTCAGCATCAAAGATGTAAGCAGCTTTGATGCTAACAAAGGTGCTCTGGTTCCACTTGGATACAATAATACTGAACCCAAACGGTGAGTCAGTATGGATTTCTCCATGGAATTGCTAAGTTGGCCAGCATTTGATACCTTCCATGGAGATGGTACCAGAATAAATTCAAGCTGTATCTGCATCCTCAAAAACGTCCTCATCATCCTATTGATGTCGACTTCTGTGAGGTTTCTTGATGATCGAGTGGATGATGCCACTGAAGGTGGCTGAGAATATCACCATTCTTGTAAGATTGGTGATTGAGCCTAGAACTCACCAGTCCTGGTGAGTAACTCGTGCTTGGAGAAGGAGATCAGGGCCAAGGAATTGTTGGATCTGACATTCTAGGAACCTTTGGCTAGGGACTGACTGAAGTTGTTTGCTCAGAGGAGTATTTTTTTGGAAGCTTTAGAGAGAGACGTGCTCCTTTCTTTCTTTCTCCTGTATTTATCTTCTTTTCTTTCTCTATATCTTTGTCTTGTTCCTTCAGTTTGAATTTTTCTCTTTTAGAAGGGGAAGAATGTGAAGGGGTAGCCCCTATCTGTGCTGGAAAGAGTCCGTTTAAAACAAGTTTGCCCATTCTGGATTGAAGGGCCCTAGCACTAAATGCTGCACAAGACTGACATTCTAAATCAAGGTATCCAGCACTGAGATAATATTTGGAGTGCGATTCCTGTAGTGGAAGTTTGTGCCCACACTCCAAGCATTTCTTAAATCTGGTCAACTCCATCATGGTGGGGACCTGAAAGATAAAACTGTCAAGTACAAATACAACTTAACCAAGCTAGAGAAAAAAATTCATACATTAAAAACTTTTTTTTTTTTACTATTAATGCCAATAAATCTAATATGAAAAAAGGGCCTAAGGCCTTAGCTTAGAAAATTAGCTAAACTACTCAAAGTTCCTAACTATATAACATATCTAAACTAACTATAGTAACTTTAACAATACTTAAGAAAGAAATAGTATGAGAGAAAACTCTCATGGCAAGAGAAGAGAAGTAGTAAGAATAAAAATATATGACCCACTGCTATAGAGTTCTCCACATGTCTATATTGTCCAGGCTGCAAATGAGACCTGAGCATCTGAAGAAGAGCCTAGGGAATTATGGGTAAGGGAGGAGTCAGATCTCTGGATCTGTTAAAGCTTAGAAGTTGTCATCGAGTTCAAATCAGGTCAGATCCAATAACCCATACATTTGAATGGATAAAACTAGACAACAATGGGTCAAATATTAAGCACCCCCAGCTTAGGTTGTTAAGGTTGGGTCTACCATTTAGCAGTAAAATCTGCCTGAACTGACTAGCAAATGAAAGCAGCAGAGCAAAAGATTTTTTTCTGCCTTCTATCCATACCCTTAACATGTCCCTAACTTCCTGTATACAAAAAAGCTTAGAAAGTTGTTAGAATAATAGATGTGTTCCCCTGCATAATGTGAAGGATACGAACTCTGAAACTCAAATGTATGCCATTATCAATGACTTCATTACTCAGTGGTTTGTCTAAAAACCACAGATTTTTATGAGGAGCAGATCAAAAATATGAAGCAATAATATGGATGTTCTGTGAAACTCTAGACAGTAGACAGGCATTAAAGGTAAGTGTGAATGTGATGAACACCATTACACTGCCTTTCTGACAAAGTCCGCTAAGTGCTTTATAGCCTTGAAAGCTAGCTCTTAGCGATTTTTCCCCATAACTAATAGTACATGGAGCAGATAAAGCCTCATGCACTACAAAGAGTTATGCTCACTTTATCGATCATAACCCTGTAGTGTGTGTTCTCGACATGGATGTCAAGATTCACCTCTCGAGCTTTGCTCTTGAATTGAATATCTTGGCATCCATGTCTCGAACACATAATAAACGGTTACGATCGTTGAACCGCTCATAATCCTCTATGTAATGTTCTGCCTTCATTCACTAGCCTATATTCTAGTTCTGAATGTGTAAATCATCCAGTCCTTTTTTTCTCTATGCTGTTGCTAAAGCCCCCTAAAATGCTGTTGCACAAACGTGTAAAAATGAAAAATGCAGCTATTTATTTTCCCTAATTTTTGTTTGAAAGCATATCCTGTATTCAACCATTTGTACTGATGGTTGGCTGTAATATCCAATTTACCATGCACACCCTGACAAGTCATGTTGCATATTTCCACTGGAAGTTTTTTACAAGCTGACATGTACACCAAAATCTCTTGATGCACTCTCGTACCACTGGATACTGCCTCAGCATCAATGCAACATCTTATAACAACAGAATGACATCTGTGTATAAAATCTCAGTACTCTGATTTGACTGTACGTCCAACTAGCACAATGTCCTCACTGTAATTGTTTTTCTCTTGTCCACAAAATGTAATTTACCTTCTATGATCTACCCCAAATTACTGAAATATAACACTTATACAGTCAACTCCTGCCCTATGAGCAATATCCAGCATTGTTTCCATATATCTTCAATATCACTGCATCCCCCAAACTTCACCCAGCTGAACCACATCCTGCTAATCCAAAACATGCCCTACCTCTTTATATAAATTAATCTGGAATTCCTATTTAACAACATGCTCATACTTAAATCTTTAGTGGTCACTTAGCAAGAAAATGATTAATAATTCCCATATGAAGTAATAAAAGGCAAAAATGAAGTTCTAAATTAATAATTTGTTTCCATTCCCTCCAGTATTTGTTTTGGTCCAGACTATACTGTTTCCTCCCTTAGTAAGTTATAGATGGACATTCACCCATCCTGCAGTTTAACATGAGCTAGTCTCTAATGAGATACCACCCCATCACTTTCATGCCTTATTTCCCTCCTGTTTTTCTAAATGTATTCACTCTGTTCCTCTGTGAGCCACTGCCCTAGTTCTCTGTATGTTGTACAATCATGCTATCTTCCAGACTAAGGATATTCTCATTGGTTAAGAAGGCTGTAGGTCATAGCTTGTTTTCCGTCCTTATTATTTTAGTTTACTTAATGAAATGGAATGAGGTCCTGCTAGTACTGTAGTTAACCTTTACAGTTATATAAGCAGTCCAACTACAAATTTAAAGTGATTTCATTTACTTAGTGCCTCTCTCTCCTGAAATATTGATGCTTCTGATGCTTTTAAAACCTGGCATGAGATGTTTTTGAGAACTAAATTGCCTCGTTTGAAGACACAGTGTTATATAGTGCTACTGATTAGTCTAAATAATTTTTATTAACCATTTACATAATCTGTTTTCTCAATTTACCATTTAAATTGTTGCACGGCTGATATTCTACCCGGTGTTTCCTTCTTAAAAAGTACTAGGACATTGGATTCAATAGGACCTCACAATTTTCAAGTACAATCAATCAATCAATCAATAAAACATATCCATTCTATCACCCTTGCCTATACACAATGTTATAAAACAACACACAGCACACAGTCACTCTAACCACTTGTAGAACCGTTCCTACTCCTAGAATCATCATAATACTCTCAAACTCTGTCTCCCAGACCAAGCAATTTAACCTGTCTTCACAATCTGAACACAACACATCTGTGTACTTCCTTTTACTGACTTTTGCCCCAGCTTGTAGCAAAACACTCCAAACAACTGTAAAGCCTATTATAGAAATGCACCATCAGTGACAGCAACACCTAATGTCATCAATGAATGCTACTTTTTTATATGTCTACCCTGATCTCAGATGAACCCATGATACATGTGAATTATATTTAATTTGCACTAACAAAACCATCAAGCAATCACTAAGGATAGAAAAGTACGTAAATCACTCAAATAACTTGACTTGCATTTCTACCCCAAAGTTCAGCTGCTCTGTCCAGTATATACACTTGGGTAGTTGTCCACAAAGCAATTTTAACACACCAGTGACACAGTTAGAGCTTCCCCTGTTTCTCTGGTGTATTCCATAAGTAACTTCAACACTCCTTGCCAAAAGTCTTTTCTTAATCCAGCTCCACATTAAAACTCCATACATTTCATGATGGCATGGGACCAGGGCAACCTCCTATTCTGCCAGTAGCCATTGCTTGTTTGGTAATATAGGAAGTCAGCCAGGGAGAGAGAACTGAGCAACCACAAACTGGTTTATAAGTTTCAAAAAGGACTAGCTATAAGGCACCATTTGGCTTCTCATATCAATATCTGGAGAGCTAACACTGTTGATTTGGGTTATCATACGTGAAGGTACTCACCAGAAATTTACCAAAACACCACAGACCTCTGATACACAAACATGCTACACCTAATACAGTACCTACAGCACTCAATACACATAAAACCACAAGCACAAGTATCTCACCAAACAAGCCCCTAAGGCAAAGCACATCTAAACCAAATGTTTTGATCATAGGGGACTCTATACTGAGGGACACAGATGTCCCACTCACCAGGCTGGACAGGGAGAAGGTTACAGTCAGCTGTCTGTCAGGTGCCAGAATCCACCAGATCACACAAGCATGTCTCTCTATAACAAGTTCTGTTATGACTCCGTCATAGTTCCTGTTGGTGTGAATGACTTGAGACATATCTCACTGAACTATATAAAGAGAGACATGACTGAGCTCTCTGAATATGTGTCTCAGGCAGGTATATTCCTAGCCTTGAGCAGCATATTACCTTCAGCTAAGATGATACCACAAAATAAACAGAAAATGATTGACTTCAACAACTGGCTTAGTTTCTGGTGTCATTCTAAGTGGATCCAGTACCTGTCAGCCTGAGATGACATGGTAGACAGACCACACTGCTTTGTCAGAAATGGTCTTCATCTGTCACTGCTGGGATTTCGGTTACTAGCTAAGACCCTTGCTTCCCCTATATTGCCTTTTTTAGGCAATGTCACAATAACAAAATTCCAGACTAAAAATATCTTCAAAAACTACCTCAAGGTTATGCTGCTAAGTGCAAGGAGTCTAAACCTAAAACTGCACTCACCGGAAGCAGCCCTCACCTAAGAAGATGCTGACATCTGTGCAGTCACAGAGACTTGGTTTAAGGCCACAGAAGGTACCCCAGCCATACCAAGTTAAAATGCCTCCCACACATGACCACAAACTGAAAGTGCGAGAACTAAAGGTGATGGATTATTAGTATTCAACAAAGATAAATACACCCTAGATTGGTTAAACAAAACAATTCCCTTGAACTAATCCAGGTCCAATTGAATTTAAGTAAGAACCATCTTGAAGTTATTGCCGGTTATAGGACTGCCTCCACACTGCATACTTGGTTCTACTTGAAAAGCTCAAGATACAAACAAACACCCTGGTTTTAGGTGAATTTAACTACCTATCCATATATTGGATAAATTATACATATACTAACACACTTGCCCAAAGGTTCTTGGACTTCAACTCCAATGCCCTGGAGCAGTTGGTTGACACCCCACAAAGGGCCCAAACATTCTGGATCATGGGTGTTTGTTGTACCACTCCATGTGTGCAGCCCTTCCTATGGAGGAATGATCATAAATCAGTGTCATTAGAAGTAACAATAACATCTGACCCCCCCATTAGCAGCAACTAGACTAAAAACCTTCTCCAAAGTCAATTACAACCTAATACATAACGGTATTAATAGTGTCATAGCCCTTGCCCTCACTGATGGCATGGACACCTATACTGGGATTTACACCAATGCTTTGTATAAGCATCTATACAAATGTACTGACTCAGCCATACCTGATAGGATCAAAATGTTCAAAATTTCGAGTGTTCTAATATCGACCTGTTTTCAGCGAATGCTGAAAATATCAAAGAAACAGAAAAACGTATTTTTTCCTAGGGAAAGAATTCGGTTGTCCGTTTCTGTTGCTTCGGTATTTTCAGCACTGTCGTGGAAAGTTACGGGTCGGGTTCAGGTAAGTGTGCGATTGTGTTGATGTGAGGGTTAGGGCGGGTTAGGTGAGTTAGGGTTAGGGTGCGGGTCAGGTAAGTGTGCGATTGTGTGGACGTGAGGGTTAGGGCGGGGTTGGTGAGTTAGGGTTAGGGTGCGGGTGAGATGACTGTGTGATAGTGACGGACCTTAGGGTTAGGGTTTGGGTTAAGGTAAGTGGATAGTTAGTGGTGTATGCATAGTTTAGTATAGGGTTAGGTGTAAGGGTTTAGGTGTATGTGTGTGGATTGCTGTTTGTTTGGTGTGCTTCTGTTGTGTGTATGTGTTTTGGAAGAGCAAATTTTTTCCCTAGGAGAAAATTTGCTGTTCTGTATGTTCGATTCATAGGGTTCGATATTAGAACACTCGAAATTTTGAAAGTTCGGTGTTCTAATATAGACCCCAATACGAGAAAGAAATTGCTGTCCAAGAACAGGAAGGAACAATATAAATTGGAAGCATTCCCTCCTCAGCTTAAACAAGCAAATAAGACACCCTGTAAGGCATTCTAAAGCTAACTATGAATCCAGATTAGACTCCTTCGCTAAGAATAATATTAAGGCCTTCTTTAGCTACATCAAAAACCTTAAAGGAAAAATCAAGATCTGCACAGAACTGGTTGTTAATGGCAGTACATGTACTGAATCCGCAGAAATAGCCAACCTGCTAGCTGACAGGTTCAGTGAAAATGTCTTCCCCTGTCCTCACCACATATCCCCCAAAGCATCCCTACCACCTTCACTCCATCTAGTATCTCCAAGGAGCAGCTCTCAAACACTCTTTCCAAAGCCAAAAACACAGCCTCTATGGGACCTGATAATATCCCAGGCTGCATTCTAAATTATTAAAACAGGAACTAGCTGCACCCCTGTGTACTCTTTTTTAACCACAGTCTAAGCACTGGGTTTGTACCTGCTGAATGGAAAACAGCAACCATCATCCAGTTGCATAAAGGAGGCTCCTCAACAGATCCTATGAACTAGAGAACCATAAGCCTGACCAGCCTAATCTACAAGACTATGGAAAGAATAATCATGGACCTTATCAACAAAGATATAGGAGACCTCTAAACACTCAACCCAACCCAGTTTGGCTTCAATAAAGGGAGATCCTGCCTCTTGAACTTGGTGGACCTCTTTGAGACAGTTACCAAATCCCTGTGTGAAGATTGGACAAAGACAGGCGAAGGCTGCCAGCTAGTCAAACAGAATTTAATACATAATTCTATCATTTGTATAAATAAATGTAAAATACAGGCGTTTGTTTTTAAATGAAAGAAAAATACTGTAAAATGTGAACTTCAAGATTGTTACAACATTGCCCCCTTGCTGTAAAGAAAAACTAAGTCAAGCCTTTCAAATGTGTCTTTTGAAATTGAAATGATTTTATGACATTCTTTGATCTTTAAAGTTGTTTCCGGTCAGGCTGGCTGAATACATTCTGTCTATTGCTTTAACTAAGGACTAATTGCTAGAGTGTATATGTGAAATGCCTTTTAGTGTTGTGTTCACCTGTGCAGGTGTTAGCGTGATAAATAATGCAGTTTCTATTAGCCTGGGAACTCAGAGCAGGTGTCAAGATGATGCAATATGAATACTGGGAAAACCTAAGCGTCAACATGATGTAATCTGGGGAGGACCCAGAGACATGTTTGTTAGTGATGTTTTATAAACTATGTTTCAGAGAGAGACTTGGAGCATTTTGACTTTAGACATCTAACCCAGCACTGCATATGCTCTTTATGTATGTAAGTAGGATTGTAGCACTGTGTTTTCTCTTAAGATTAGCTAAAGATTAGAAAGTAAGATTAAGTATTTTTCTGTGTAATCAGATCTTTCCTACGATATTATTTTAAGTTTATGTGTGATCCCTGAACTCTTAGATATCTCTGTGGTGTAGTAGTTTTGTCTTGTGTTTTAATTATTTATTATTAAATATTTTTAAAACCTTCTACCTGTGGCTGCTTTGTGCAGAGATAAGCTCTAGAATACATTGCATATTTATAGAGGTTATTGTAATAGGCCACTCTAAAGTAAGCCTTGACTGTTAGTCATTCTACCATTGGATAATAATATTGCACAGTAATAATTGGACACCCTTTTAAGGGCCTTTTAGTAGCCGATATTATTAACTGGGTGGTGGCAGTAATTACTACAATATAGTCTGGGTAAAGGGGCACAGCTGGAGAATCTGTGTCAGCCTTTCCCAGGAGTGTCTGTGAAGTTGTATAAATACTTATCTCAAAGTGTGTGAGTTTTGTGTCAGCTACTTGGCAGGGACACGAAGCACTGGTTGGACAGAGAGGGTACTGGAGGTTCTAGCTTGCCCAGTTAGGCTGAGACCTGGACCCTATAGCTGTGCCAGTGGGGAGTCTTATGGGGGATCTGGTGAGCAAGGGAGCAGCCAGCCCCAGACTGACTGTGATCTCTGTGTGCACTTAAGGGAAATTGTACTTTACTGTGTGTATTAGTTATCATTTCCTCTTCTAGGAGACAACCTCCCTGGTGTTAGTGGTGAGGATTGAGGCTCCTTGATTGCTGGGCCAGGGCACGGTCGTCACAAGTGTTTGGCAGTGGTGGGATCTACTTCACACACTAATTGGCTTGTAGTGGTGTGGGGTAGAGTGAATTCCTGTAGCTTATGTACAGTGTACTCTAAAACAGCCATTCAGTGTATACTCAGAGTTCAGATCACAATTGTTTTATTTCTTTTGTTAGCTTAGTGTTAGTCAGGGTGAGCAGGCAGCATGTCATCAGAAGACTATGGAAAGCTGACAAGGAGCCAGCTGGCGGAGATATGCCAGGCTAGGGGACTGGTGCATGGAAACCTGACTAAAGCAGACCTGATTGCAGCCTTGGTTACAACTGCATCAGAAAACAGCAGCCTAGAGGACAATCAGACTGATAGTGGAGATACAATATCCTCGGAGAATGGACAGCTCAACCTTTCTGCAGTGGACTTAAAAATCCAGCTGGAGCTAAAGAGACTTGAGTTGGAGGCCAGGCGTATGGAACTAGAAGTAGCTGAGAGAATGAGGAGCCTAGAAGCTGAAGAAAATGAACAGCAGAAGAGGCATGAGAGGGAAATGCTGACTCTTCGCCAGAGTCATGGAGGTAATGGGGAAGGGAGTAACCAGACCCCAGAAGCACAAAAGGTCAGTAAATTTCTTCCACAGTTTAAAGAGTGGGATAATTTTGACAGCTTCATTCATATGTTTGAGTGGGTTTGTAAACAGTATGAAGTTGACCAAAGGCTCTGGGTATGGTTGCTGACCCCCTTACTCCATGGTAAAGCTGTAACTTCTTTAGCAAAAATGCATGGCACTGACTGTTTTGATTACACTGCTGTAAAAAGACATTTGTTACAATGTTTTAAGCTAACACCTGAAATGTATAGGAAAACGTTTTGTGAGCATAGACGCAAGACAGATGAAAATGTATGTGAATATGTTGTTGAACTGAGCACTTATTTTCATAGCTGGGTGAGTGGATGTCAGGTCACCACTTTTGAAGGGCTGGCAGACCTTTTGGTGAGTGAACAAGCCTTAGCACTTTGCCTGAGGACATGAGGATCTGGTTAGCTGATAAACAGTGTGCTACTTTAGAGGAGTTGCGGAAGAAGGGGACCTATACCTAGCAAGCAGGGCAGCCCTGCACAGGAAAGGGACCCCCAGTGCTGCTCATGGGTCTAAAGGAACCCATGGTGGGCAGCACAGACTGCCCCAACAGAATCCACCAGTAGCAGGGGAAGCCACTAGTCCAGGTACACGTCCAGGAGCTAGGGTTAAATGTTTTGAATGCAACCAGTGGGGCCATGTGGCATACAGCTGTCCATGGAGGCAAGGTGGGGAACCAAAGGTGAGGGAGCCAGTAAGTGGGAAAGACAAAATGCCAACAGTAGGTTGTTTTGAGACAACAGGGGTATGGAACTACCATCCTGCAGATGTCCTGAGAGGGAAAGATTTGAATGAGGCAGTACTATGTACTAATGCAGTTACATGCAGTGAGGCTAGGAGACAAGCATGTGGGTCTGGTAGCCTGGTGGAGGCTCAGACAGACTGCATACTTGCAGCCAGGACTGCTGAGGTGGTTACTTCAGGGAGTGAGCTACGCTGTAGCAGTTAGACTGAATGTGAGCCACAGCTGCTTGTGGGTACTGCTGTTCCCTTAGACAGGGTAACTGCAAAGGTAGAGGTGAGTAGTAGTACCCAGGCTAACAGTGAGGCACCAATGTCAGAGGATGCCAGACTTCCTGTGGAAGGGGAGCTGGGAAGGGTTACAAGGAGAGACTTGAGACAGGCTCAGCTCTCAGACCCTACATTGCAAGGCCTGAGGCAGGTAGCTAGGGAGACACCTGATTCTCAAGGGAAGGGGGAATCTGTATACTGGGACAAAGGGTTACTATACAGAGAGTAGATCCCTGAGGGAGGGCTAGAAGGTGAGAGAGTACAGCAGTTGGTAGTGCCTAGAGCTTAACGTCTGGTGCTTCTAGCCATAGCCCATGATATTCCCTTTGCAGGTCATATGGGCATAAAACGTACAAAGAGGCATATTATGCAAAACTTCTATTGGCCTGGAATTTCCAGAGATGTAACAGGGTACTGCAGGATCTGTGAGCAGTGCCAAAAGGTAGGTAAGGCAGGAGACAAGGTGAGAGATCTTTTGATGCCTTTGCCTGTGATTGAGGAGCCATTTCAGAGGGTAGCTATGGATATTGTGGGCCCTCTGAGTACCCCAAGTTCCACAGGGAAAAAGTATATCCTAGTGATTGTAGATTATGCTACACGATACCTTGAGGCAGTGGCTTTGTCCTGCATTGAGGCCGAGAAGGTGGCAAATGCTTTGCTAGAGATTTTCAGCAGGGTAGGTTTCCCAAAGGAAATGCTGTCTGACAGAGGTGCCAATTTTATGTCAGACCTGCTGGCTTGTCTGTGGAAGTCCTGTGGGGTGAAGCACATGAAGACCACCCCCTACCATCCCCAGACTAATGGTCTTGTTGAGAGGTTAAACTCTACAATCAAGTCCATGCTATGGGCATTTGCAGATCAGTTTAAGAGGGACTGGGACAAATATTTGCCCCATCTGTTTGCTTACAGAGAGGTTCCCCAGGAATTCACAGGTTTTTCACCCTTTGAGTTGCTGTATGGGCATAGGGTGAGGGGACGTCTAGATTTAATTTGAGATGAGTGGGAAGGTGAGTGTGAGTCTCACAAGGAGTCTGTTATGGCATATGTCCTGAACCTCAGGACAAAGCTCAGGGAACTCATGGGCCTGGCCCAGGAGAACCTGGCAGAAGCCCAACCACAGAAAAAGGTGTGGTATGACAGGAATGCTCGAGCTAGAGAGTATGCTGTAGGGCAGCAGGTGATGGTTCTCATTCCTGTCAGACACAACAAGTTGCAAGCAGCTTGGGAGGGACCCTACAAGGTGGTAAGAAAGGTATGTGATGTTAACTACATGGTGGAAGTGCTAGGCAGATGGCAGGGGCACAAAATGTACCATGTTAACATGATGAAACCTTACCATGATAGGGAGGCCCTTGTGCTGAGCATTTGTAGTGGATTGCAGGAGGAGTCTGAGAGAGATCTTGTGACTGATCTCCTCAGTAAGGCTCGGGCTGACACCTCGGTGGAAGGGGTAGCAATGTCCCAGCAGCTATCTCCTACCCAGGTTCAAGAAATCCGAGCAGTGTTGCAGGAGTTTGGGGGCATGTTCACCGGGAAACCAGGGAGCACCCACCTGGTGCAGCAACAGGTGGATACAGGACCCCAAAGGCCTATCAGGCAGGCCCCTTATAGGGTGCCTGAGAAAGTCAAACAGACTCTGAAGGAAAAGGTGCAGGAGATGTTGGAACTAGGGGTGATTCAAGAGTCCAACAGTCCCTGGGCCTCACCAGTGGTGTTGGTGCCAAAGAAGGATGGCAGCACCAGTTTCTGTGTGGATTACAGGAAATTAAATAGTCACACAGAGGCAGATACTTACCCCATGCCTAGGACAGATGAGGCCCTAGACCAGCTGGGTGGGGCTAAGTATCTTAAACCATTGATCTTACCAAGGGTTACTGGCAGGTGCCCTTGACTCCCAGTGCTAGAGAGAAGTCAGCCTTTGTGACTCCTTTTGGCTTGTATGAGTTCACAAAGATGCCCTTTGGGATGAAGAATGCCCCAGCAACTTTCCAGAGGCTGGTAGATCATATCTTAGAAGGAGCAGGAGGGTTTGCCCTTGCTTACATGGATGATATTGCTATCTACAGCCATTCCTGGCAAGAGCACCTTCAGCATGTCAGGAAGGTGCTGGGCACACTACAGAGGGCAGGGTTGACCATTAAGCAGAGCAAATGTCAGGTGGGTAGGGCAGAGGTCTCCTACCTAGGACATAGAGTGGGGAGTGGTAAGATAAGGTCAGAACCTGCCAAAGTGGAAGCTATTCAGGCATGGCCTGCACCTGTTACCAAAAAGCAGGTGAGGGCATTCTTGGGGACAGCAGGGTACTACAGAAAGTTTGTTCCCAATTATAGTACAATAGCTGCTCCCCTCACAGACCTGACAAGGAAGAACAGGCCAGATAAGGTAGTGTGGACCCCAGCATGTGATCAGGAATTCCAGGAGCTTAAAGAAGCTTTGGGAGGACCCCCTGTGCAGAATTTGTTATGCAGGTGGATGCTTCAAACTATGGGGTGAGGGCTGTACTCAGCCAGATTTCTTCAGAGGGAGAAGAGCGCCCAGTGGTTTATCTCAGTCATAGGCTCCAATCCAGGGAGGAATGCTATGCAGTGGTGGAAAATGAATGTCTAGCCATAGTGTGGGCACTACAAAAACTTCAGCCTTATCTGTATGGAAGAAAATTCACTGTGATGACAGATCACAACCCTCTAACATGGTTAAACAGAACCAGTCAGCAAAATGCCAAGTTGCTAAGATGGAGTCTGTGGTTGCAAGCATATGATATGTCAGTGCAGCACCACAGTGGGAGTAGCAATGTCAATGCAGATGGGTTCTCAAGACCGGGAATGGGGTGAGGTACACCCAGATAGACCTGACACTCTCAAGAAATGTTTCTCAAGGAGCACTTGAAAAACTTGCTTGAGTTCCCCGACGGGGAAGATATGTGAAGATTGGACAAAGACAGGCGAAGGCTGCCAGCCTAGTCAAACAGAATTTAAAACATAATTCTATCATTTGTATAAATAAATGTAAAATAAAGGCGTGTGTTTTTAAATGAAAGAAAAACACTGTAAAATGTGAACTTCAAGATTGTTACAACATTGCCCCCTTGCTGTAAAGAAAAACTAAGTCAAGCCTTTCAAATGTGTCTTTTGAAATTGAAATGATTTTATGACATTCTTTGATCTTTAAAGTTGTTTCCGGTCAGGCTGGCTGAATACATTCTGTCTATTGCTTTAACTAAGGACTAATTGCTAGAGTGTATATGTGAAATGCCTTTTAGTGTTGTGTTCACCTGTGCAGGTGTTAGCGTGATAAATAATGCAGTTTCTATTAGCCTGGGAACTCAGAGCAGGTGTCAAGATGATGCAATATGAATACTGGGAAAACCTAAGCGTCAACATGATGTAATCTGGGGAGGACCCAGAGACATGTTTGTTAGTGATGTTTTAAAAACTGTGTCTCAGAGAGAGACTTGGAGCATTTTGACTTCGGACATCTAACCCAGCACTGCTTATGCTCTTTATGTATGTAAGTATTATTGTAGCACTGTGTTTTCTCTTAAGATTAGCTAAAGATTAGAAAGTTAGATTAAGTATTTTTCTGTGTAATCAGATCTTTCCTACGATATTATTTTAAGTTTATGTGTGATCTCTGAACTCTTAGATATCTCTGTGGTGTAGTAGTTTTGTCTTGTATTTTAATTATTTATTATTAAATATTTTTAAAACTTTCTACCTGTGGCTGCTTTGTGTAGAGATAAGCTCTAGAATACATTGCATATTTATAGAGGTTATTGTAATAGGCCACTCTAAAGTAAGCCTTGACTGTTAGTCATACTACCATTGGATAATAATATTGCACAGTAATAATTGGACACCCTTTTAAGGTCCTTTTAGTTGCTGATATTATTAACTGGGTGGTGGCAGTAATTACTACCGTATAGTCTGGGTAAAGGGGCACAGCTGGAGAATCTGTGTCAGCCTTTCCCAGGAGTGTCTGTGAAGTTGTATAAATAATTATCTCAAAGTGTGTGTGTGTTGTGTCGGCTACTTGGCAGGGACACGAAGCACGGGTTGGACAGAGAGGGTACTTTAGATTCTAGCTTGCCTAGTTAGGCTGAGACCTGGACCCTGTAGCTGTGCCAGTGGGGAGTCTTATTGGGGATCTGGTGAGCAAGGGAGCAGCCAGCCCCCGACTGACTGTGATCACTGTGTGCACTTAAGGGAAATTGTACTAGGAGACGACCTCCCTGGTGTTAGTGGTGAAAATTGAAGCTCCTTGATTGCTGGGCCAAGGCACGGTTGTCACACTCTGGATGAAGGCAAATGTATGCATATGGCCTACCGGACCTGGCCAAGGCTTTTGACACTATTTCGCACTAAGGCATCATTGATAAACTCACTCAGCTGGTGGAGAGATTGTCAGATGGGTTGCAAAGTGGCTCACCAACAGAACCCACAGAGTCAAAATTGGTGACTCCATCATCAGACCAATAACCACTGGTGTTCCACAGGAATCCGTGCTGGGGCCCCTACTGTTTAGAATCTACTTCTTGGATGTACAGGATAAAACAAAAGGCCTATGGCTGACAAAGTTTGCTGATGATTGCAAATTAGGTGCAGTCATTGAGTCTCCAAATGATGTCAACATCCTACAAGAGGGGCTTACACAGACAAACGACTGGTGCCAAAGTCATGTGCTAAAACTCAATGCAAAAAAATGCATTATCATTCCCTTCAGCAAGGGCGGCGTCCCTGCAGATTGCCACATTAATAACAACGCCCTAAGCACAGAATCAGTGGTGAGCATACCTCTCAACCTCTTAAAGCAAGAAATCTGGACAAAGCCATAAATTATGGGGGGGACAAATGCCCCAAAATTGGGACAATTTTTAAATATTGCTGTTACAAACTTAGAAAGTTGATAGCATTACAGGTTTTGCATTAGCTTGAATTTTCTGAAGAGCATGAAGTCTAAAATTCAAATGTCTATCATTATTTTCTGACTTTAATTTTCAATGACTTGCCAATACTTTGCCAGAAAACTACAAAATGGACCAAAAATCTGGACATTCTCTGAATATTTGTACAATTGAGAGGTATGGTGGTGACAGATTTGGGCACAAAGTTTGATAGCAACCTTTTCTTTGACCACCACATCTCCAACAGTGGTAAGAAAGGCTTTCTACATCACCCACCTCATAAGTATGGGCATTGCATCCAGAACAAAAAAGGTTATAACCCCCCTGTACTCCTTACTCATCAGGCCAATAATATAGTTCAATACTACCCTTAGTATGTGCCTTACCGGGCACCTACAGCAACTGGAAAGACCTCAAAGGTTTCTTACAAAGAAAATTCAGGGTCTTCAGCATATGTTATATGCTGACGAACTGAAATTACTGTCACTATACTCTGTGTCTTACAGACTACTCAGAAGTGACCTCTGTCTTGCATACAAAGTAATCTCAGAGCATGCTCCAGTGGAAATACTGCACATTCGTAAATCAAATGGTATAAGATGCACTCGCTCTAGGGAACTCAGCCTAGTATGTGACATCAACAAGAATGTCTGGAGAGACAGATATATCTTACAGAGGTAACCTCTTCTCTGGAACAAACTTCCTGTTCAGGTGAAGCAGAGCCCCTCGCTGATCCTATTTAAGCATAATTTGGATGACTGGATGGGAAACCTCAGATTCATCCTGGGAGTTTCACCTGTGTCCCTCGTGGACAGTAGTTGTTGACTTAGTTCCACTTAATACCCTGATATTCATGGGAACAGGGGTTGTACTTGGCTAGGCTTGTAAGGGCATTAGGGTCTTTAGCCTAGTAACTTCCTATGAAGAGCAACACCTTCACAAGTGAATGGATCGTGCTATCCCTAACAGAACCAAGATGCTATCCCCCAAAAAAAGGAAGCCAATCTGGTGGTCCCCTGCCATAAACAAACTCTACAACAGAAGAAAAAAACTGTTGCAAAAAAGAGTAAAATCCCATGATTGGAGGAACTCCCTGGTCAGCCTCAGTAAGATACTGAGATCCCTCATAAAATCCTCCAAAGCTAGTTACGAAAACAAAATTGCCACTGATTCTAAAGATGACCACAAAGAGTTTTATAGCTATGTCAAGAATCTCAATAACAACACTCAGATCTGCTCTGAGTTACAGCACAATGGCACTAAATATACAGAACCAACTGATATTGCCAACATCCTGGCAGATAGGTTCAGTGCTAACTTTAACCCCCTCTCACCCCTAAAGGGCCCATCTCTATACCGGAAGAATGCAAAGTTCCTGTAATCACGGCTGCACAGGTAAAAAACATACTCTCCAAAGCCAAGAACACAGCATCGATGGGACCTGACAACATCCCAGGCTGGATTCTACATGAACTGCAGAATGAACTGGCACCCCACCTAAGCACCATGTTCAATCATAACCTCACCTCAGGCTTGTTCCCACTGAATGGCGCACAGCAACGGTTATCCAACTCCACAAAGAGGGAGCCACCACGGATCCCAGGAACTACCTCCCCATTAGCCTAACATGCCTGGTCTGCAAGGCCATGGAATGTATCATCATGGAAGTTATAAACAAAGACATTGGTAATCTCCAAACTCTAGACCCCACTCAGTTTGGGTTTGTAAAAAACAAATCATGTTTACTAAACCTGATAGACTTCTTTGAAGCAATCACCAAAGCTGTAGATGAGGGTAAGGTGGTTCACACAGCCTATCTAGATCTTGCCAAGGCTTTTGACACCATCCCCCACTCTGGAATTATAGATAAACTCACTAAACTAGGTATAAATCCCTATGTCACAAGATGGGTTACCAACTGGCTCACTGACAGAACCCATACTGTGAAAGTAGCAGACTCCAAATCCGACTTCAGACCAGTGACAAGTGGAGTACCAAAGGGTTCATTCCTGAGTCCTCTCCTGTTTGGTATCTACTTTTCCGAAGTATAGGCTAACACAAAAGGTATTTGGCTAATGAAGTTCGCAGATGACTGCAAACTAGGAGCCATAATCGAAACTCCTAATGATGTGGACATCCTACAAAAGGGCCTCACAGAGACAGATGCCTGGTGTCAAAGTCATGGCCTCAAGCTCAATGCCAAAAAGTGCATTGTCATCCCCTTTGGTAAAAACTCTGTGCCAATGAGCTGCCACATAGGTGGTAGTCTACTTTACACTGAAAGTGTGATAAGAGATCTTGGGACACAGGTAGACAGTAATCTCTCCTTTGATAATCACATTGACACAGTAGTCAGGAAATCCTTCTACATGACACACCTCATCACAAAAGGTTTCTCATCCAAGGAAAAAAGAGGTCATTGTTCCCCTCTACTCGTCACTCATTAGACCCATTTTAGAGTACAACGCCCTTTTTGGTATGTACCTCACAAGACATCTACAGCAACTGGAAAGGCTGCAGAAATACCTCACAAAGAGGATTACCAGCCTCAAACAGATGCCCTACGCAGACAGTCTCAAAAAACTCCAGCTTTACTCCGTTGCATATTGCCTACTAAGAGGTGACTTCTGCCTAACATACAAAGCTATGTCAAACCCAAAGCTGTTGGACATGCTCCACTTAAAGAAATCCCAATCCCTCCAAGCTACATGCTCTAGGGACTTAAACCTTGTCACTACAATAAACAGAACATGCTGGAGAGATAGATTCCTGTCCCAGAGACTTCCCATACTCTGGAACAAGCTACCTATCCATATCAAACAAAGCTCCTCATTAGCACTCTTCAAGAAAAATCTTGATGATTGGATGGGAAATAGAAAATTCACCCCGGGGATCACATCTGTGGCTCTGCTCAACAGGGGCACAGGAAAAAACATTTCTTGGGTGGCGAAAGTCAGGGTACCTTTTTGGCTAGGCTTATATAGGCCCTAGGGCCAATAGCCTAGTACCTACCTATGAACCTATGAACTCACAGGTCTGAAAATGGTTCACTTCTGATTTTGGACTGGCTATGATGAGAGAGGATTTTGAAAAGTTAGACTAATGCATATATATATGGCAGCTTAAATGTGCAAGATAATGCATACGGTAATAGAAACACAAAAAAAAAGATTATACAACAGAATATCAGATACTAATAACAATGGAAAGGGACCCTGGTATTATTATTTCATGTGATCTAAAGTTGGACAGTCAATCAAAGTGAAAAGGCACTGAGGAAAATTAGGTGAGGTTCTGCGAGGCACATATGTAGACAGTGCTGAAAGAAAAAAAAGAAAGCTATTCTTCATGTCTGCAGACAGATCATAAGACCATATCTGTAAAACCTGTACTGTGTACAAGTTTGGAGACCCATCTCTGTGGAGACATTGACAGAATGGAGGCTATATATATATATATATATATATATATATATATATATATATATATATATATATATATATATTTATATGGGTTCCCTTCAGAAGCTCAAAATATTGAAATGTCGAATTTCAGTATTTCGAGCCCAAGAAGCCAAATCCACATAATAGCAAAAGTTTAGAAGTGCGAAATTCAAAACCTCGAATACTGGGGGTTTTGAATTTCACACATCTAAAGTTCCACTATGGTCATGTATTCGGGTAAGTGTGTGTTAAGCGGTTTGGGTAGGGTCTGGGGTGTGTGTCAGTGTGTTTTGTTGCTGTGATGTGTGTGTGTGCGAAGAGAAAGTAGATTGTGTGGTAGTGTTTTGTGTATGTTTGTATATAGTATGACCTCGGAGTGAGAATATTTAAATTGGGGGGGTGCAGGGGGCTTTTCCCCCTTCTTTCATGTAGTACAGTGATTGTGTGTGTTTGTGTGGTGGATGGTGTATTTGTGTGTGTAGTAAAACCGCGAATTTCAAAACTTCCGGTATTTGAGGTTTTGAATTTCTCTGTTTTTACTTTTGTGGATTCGACTTCTTGGGCTCGAGATATTGAAATTCGAGATTTCAGTATTTCGAGCTTCTGAAGTGAATCTATATATATATAGAGAGAGAGAGATGAGAAATGGCATAGATTCTTCAGCAGAAGACACATCGAGAGACCAGAGGAGCTTAATACATGTACCATGCAAAACACAACAGAAAAGTGAGACATGACCAAAACCAAATTGCTTATGAGTTCCTGTCTACCTACCTGCTCAAAGTAAGTAAAGAAGTAAATGAATATATCTTATAGGAATGAACAAACTTTAAAGACAGCAACTTTTGGATAAGGAGATATACAAGAACAAGATGACACATCATGAAAACAGAGGTATAATGGCTTAGTGATTAAGTGAGAAAGTATTTTTTTACAGTGAGAACTGTGAATAAATTGAATGTGCTTCCTGAGGAAGCTGTGGAATCATAACTGGCACAAGAGTCTGAAAACTTTACCTCATCTTCCTAAGTGAATTTGCATTATGAGTGGCCACAAGCAGGGCATGTGTGAATCAAAAACCCAAGCTACACAACGTGGCTAGCCCAAATAATGCAGTCAGTCATGTTATATGCTATTGACCTCCTAATGAGGCACCATGTGTAATAATGAGGCAAAACAAGATGGTGGAACTATTAAAAAATGTTTACATGCCACACCATTTTGCTGTGGCTGCATTATGTTTGAACTTAGCCATATACTGCTGTTCAGACTGAGTAGATCACTGACAAATGTTAGTGGTTGAAGCAGCCATGGTGAATGTGTTTCTGCATGAAACTCTCATTGCAACCATGATGCCTGATAGTATACAATGTCTACAATGGAGGTGCAGGGACATCTAGCTGCACTTAACATTACATAGACTCCCCAACATCAACATTGTGGACCGGTACCATGTTGATGGGGACACCATCCAACAAATAATGAAAATGTGTTGGCCTCATCTACAGCCCAGTGGGAGCAATGGAGTAATCTAAGTGGACATTAACGTATGTGTGGCTTTATGCATATTAGATACAGGGATCTTTCATTGACCCAGTAGGGTAGCCAGAGTGGGGTGAGAGGGACAACTGCCCCAGAAGCAAAGTGTTGGTGGTGGGGTGCTATTAGCTGATCCCAGTCTCTCTTTATTGCAATACCAGCTTTTAAAAGCTGGTATTGCATTTGTAGCCAAATCTGAGTACTGTAGTGCTCTTTGTGTGGTCTAAATGTAGCAAATTGCTACAGTATAAAAGTAAAAAAATATATATATTTTAACTAAAATCTGAGTGCAGTAGTGCTGTGTGTAGGCAGGGTATAAACTTTAGCAACTGCTTGCTTCATTTAAAACACAATCTGGGCTGGAATACGAACACAAGTGCAACATGGACAAGATTTATTAAAAGTAGCACTTTCGTCAGGATGTGACAGAAACCTGAAGAAAACTTCTATACATTTCACTGGTGTTCATGTGTTTCAGTTCAGATTGTGTTTTATGTGTTTTGGTTACCTGGTTTGTGAAGATGCTTGCTACATTTGTAGCAATCAATTTGCTACAGTTTAAAAGGAAGGCATTTTTTTTTAAAACTAAAACATGAGTGCTTTAGTGCTTCATGCACTCAGGGTATAAATTGTAGCAAACAGTTTGTTACAGTTTAAAAGAAGAAATTATTTTTTTTAATAAAATATGTTGTAGGAGGGTTGGGGGCAGGTCACAGAAATGGGGCCTGAATGTCTGGGCTGGGAGGGGGGTGTCATGCATCTGGCAACCTGGTTGGTGTAACATTTTTTTTTTTTTGCTTCACTGGAAAGGGTGGCCGTGGTGGTGCAGCAGTTAGCATTGCCACCTCACAGAAAGAGGTTCTCCGGTTTGATCCTCGGCTGGGGTGCCTTCTGTGTGGAGTCTGCATGTCCTCCCTGTGGTCACATGGGTTTCCTCCGGGTGCTCCAGTTTCCTCCCACATCCCAAAGACATGCTGTAGGTGGATTGGACACTCTAAATTGGCCCTAGGCATGAGTGCGTGCATGTGTGTGCCTTCTGTGGAAGGTTGGGCACCGGGCTGACAATTCAACACCATAAAACTCAACTGCCAATCATGAGTGGACAAGGTGATCCGCTGTGGTGACCCCTAACTGGGAAAAGCCAAAAGAAGAAGAAGAAGAAGCTCTTCAGTGGAAGAGCTGAGGGGGTGGAATGCTGTTTCATAGTACCTGCCCACTCACATACAGTGGTACCGGTTGAAACAGCTACACTTCTGCATTGACCTACTGGGGACATAGTTGGGATATCCCAGGCATCTGCCTGGAGAATACTCTATCAATTTCACGATACCTTGCTTCAGCATGTAGAAAAGCATATGTGGTTCCTACATACCCGAGAGGAGAGAGCCAACACTGTGCAAGAGTTCTATAATATAGCTTGCTTCCCTCCAGCATTGGGTGCCATAGTCTGTACCCACATTGAAATAAAGGCCTCCTCTGGTGAAATGAGAAGGAGGCTATTAAACTGCAAAGGGTATCACTCCATCAAACTGCCCTGTGGTCTGTAACGCACAGGGTATCATCTGCAATCTCTGTGCAAGCCACCCAGGCAGTTATCGCAGCTCCCACATTTTGCTGAGTGGATTCTTTTGGTGGTTCCTTGCAGTATGACCTTGCCACATGTGCAAAAATAATCTCTGTGTGTGCAGTGTTCCATATGTGCAGTGTTCCATATGTGCAGTGTTCCGTGTGTGCAGTGTTCTGCGTGTGCAGTATTCTGTGTGTGCAATGTTCCACAATATTATACACAGAAAGCAGCAACAGCAGATTGGGCTCCTGCCAAGCCAGCAGTTCTCATTACAGCAAGCAGTGGAGCCTGAGTCAGATGAGGAATTAGAGAAGGAAGCAGCAGCAGGGGATGATCATGCTAGATGAAGGTGGGCAGTGTATGCTGTAGTACTAGCAAAGAGGCAGCAGACTGCATATAGCTTTACAACATAGCACACAAGAGTTAAGCAGATACATTTCAGAAAAACAATGCATGAAAAACTGACATCAGGCTGTTCTTACCCATGCATAGGCTGTCCATCAGACATAGGTAACCCAAATAATAATGTACAAAATGCAGGGCACAGTCATCATCATGAGCACAGGAGTGTGTGCCTTTCACATGGAATTCTATGAGTGTGAGTACAGAGGAATATGTATCAAAAAGTGCTTTTATGTAAAGTATCAGTACCAGTATGGGGAGGGGGGGTACTGTTGAGATTGGTTGAGGTCAGTGGATGTGTGAGAATTGCTATGGGCTGTGGTGGTGGTGGTGGTGTGAGTGTGGGTCTGCAGGGACACAGCCTTAGCAGTTGTTACAGCACTGAGTGTTCAGCATCCCATGCATACCCCCACCCATGAGAGCTGGCTCTGCCAACATTTGCACCAGATGTATGATGATCCAAGCTAGATGCTGGTGTTCTGCTTGACCTACATCGACATCTGTTATGAGATGTGTCAGCACAATGACAGCCATGACCATGGGGATGGCCTCTCCTGCGAGTAGACACCTCCATTATAGATGTTGCTGTGGAAGTGCTAGCACTATGGGAGCCGCATCTCACTCATCCATGGTCTCATTAGCTAACATCTGTAGATCTAGCAGATGACTGGCCCCTAATCACTGGCAGGCTAACCAGAAAAGACATTGCACAGTCTAGTGTGTGTGATACACTCACTCCAAGGAATCATACATGTCGGAATCGCTACCACATTATACATTATTACATTATTATTAATACATTATTCTCTTTTATGTCTCCCACCCATGAGGAGATCAAAAGGAATAAGCAGCCACACAAGAGTACACTGAAGTACCTTAGAGAGTGCTGGGGTGAGCACACATGCTTCATGATGTCTAGCTTCTAATATTAACAGTAGTAGGGCTTCTTTAAATAAATGCATAACTTTCATACACCAGCAGTACTTCTGTCATTACTGCCATAGCTAAAAGGTTGCAGTATGATTGTGCAATGTTAAATATGTGATTATACATGCCTCCTCCTCTTTTTTAATTTCTCAAAATCTTTTGGGTTTCTAATACCATGATGGGAATGGACCCCATTCCTAACTCAAAGTGTGATTAAAGTTCATGAAATTACTATTGTTTCAATCTTTGATGTCAGCCAGAAGTGCTCTTTGCAGCACCCGCAATGTGCCCAGTAATGACTCCTCCTTCAATTTGTATGGAGTTACATGTATTGGTAACATATTTAAATACAATTGTAGATTCTGTTGCTCCTACCACTATTGGAACTGTCTGGGTATCTTTCTTCCACATTGCTCTCATTTCTGCCTGCAAATCTTGATATTTTATGACTTTGTATCTCTCTGTATACAAGACACTGTAGTCACTGGGTGTAGTGATTTCAATGATCAATAATACTTTTGTCTTCTTTTCATGGACCACTATATCTAGTTTTCTGCATCTATCTTTTGAACTGCTGGTAATGGGAGATCCTATGTGATGTAGACTTCATCATTTTCTGCAGTACTTTGTGGCTCATATTCGCAATGCTTTTCAGCCACTTCAGTACCATAATGTTTGCACAATCCCCTTTGCAACAGTCTTGCCACATTATCATGCCTTTCAGTGTACATTCCTTCTGCCATTAATATGTCACAAGCAGCAACAAGGTGTGCGACTGTTTCCAATTCTGTTTTACAAAACCTATATTTATCTGTTTCTCCTACACGTTCAGTAGACTTTATAAACAAATGTGTACATATCCCACAGTCTTGGGCCACCATTATTAACCTTTCATCTTTTGGTTTGAATTCACCTCTCCTTAACTATTCCTGCATTTGATCCTGATCAAATTAAGGTTCTTACAGAAGTTTTTGTACTTGCATCTATTCACATTTGTTCTTGTTTTATTGTTGATCCTTCATCAATTCCCAAATACTGATACACTCCCTCTTGCTCAAGTTCTTTTATATCACATTCTTGTCCCAAACTGATGTTTTCTTGGTGCTGCAGTTTTCCTACTTTAAAGGTTGCTTTTGCACATTTATCAAGACCAAATGACATTCTTATATCATCTGAAAAAATTTTGACTATTTGCCGTTGTGGTTTCAGTTCCTCATCTGATGAGCTATACAATTTTAAATCATCGATAAAGAGAAGATGTGAGGTTTTCACATTTTGTTGTTTTCTAGGAGCCAAATTATAGCCATGGCCTAATCTGTTAAGTAGACAGCTTAAAGGGTTAAGGGCAAAACAGAATAGCAGCGGTGACAGGGAGTTTATTTTATTTATTTATTTTACATTTGTTGACCGGGCTAGTCTAGCTGGATACATTTCCATTTTCAGTAGAGGCCCGGGGAGAAAAGCTCCAATAGCAAAATTAGATAATCACTAGTACTATAAGATAAACATAGAAATCATTGTTGTACCATAGTAAATGAAAGAAGTTCAATAAAAATATATATGAAACAATAATAAAAATAGAGGAAAAGTTGGCATTTACACTAGTATAGAAAATCATAATGGTCATGTGATGAATTAATTTACTGTAATAAAATTGACATAACTTTAGTCTACAATTATGGAGTAGATTTTACAGAAATTAGCAGGAAAGGGTCTGACAATATGTTCAATTGTGATCACCAGTTCAGTTTTCCTGAAGATTTTAAAGAAAATATATGAGATAATTTAGTAAGGTGAAGAAATAAGTTAGTGTAGCAAAGGTTAGTCAGGTTTACAGAATGGACATAACCAGTGAGTTTTAAGGTGTGTTTTGAGTTTTTGTTTAAGGAGAGCTAGGGAAGAGAGTGATGTTAGTTCAACGGGAAGTAGGTTCCAGTCTTTTCCCACTGTGTTAGAAAAGAGGGAATTGCCAGCCTTGTTGTTAATTTTGGTTATGGTAGCTAGAAGCTTGTTAGAAGAGCGTAGTGAATTTAGTTTTTTATAGGGAATTATGACATTTGATAGTATAGGAGCACTGTTAGTTTGGTAAAATATCTTGTGGGCCATGGTAAGTTGGGAGATTTTCAGAAGGTTTTGAAGTTCAAGCCAGCCGAGCTGCTTTAGATTTTGACAGTGGTGAGTTCGAAAGGGATTATCAGTGGCAAATCTGGAGATGTTGTTATAGGCATGCTCCAGTTTGACAAGGTTATTCTTTTTGAGGTTAGTGTATATGGGAGAAGCGTATAGAAGAGTAGAAATTAAATGTGAGTGTGCAATTTTGGTTTTGGCTGTTGGAGTTAAGAAAGTTTTGATTCGATATAAGGAGCCTATTTTCCTGTTGACAGTTTTAATAGTATTATTTATGTGACTATCAAATGTAAGATTGTTATCAATAGTAATTCCGAATAGTTTGGTTGTAGAGTCGGGGTGATTGATAGTATGATTATTGGAAATAATAGGGAAATCTATTGGGGTGGACTTACTGGTGGGTGTAAAGACAAGGAGCTTCATTTTTTTAGCATTGAGAAGGAGACAGAGTTTAGTGAACCATGTTTCAACTGTGTTGAATACATTCTGAGTGAGGGAATGTAGTGCAGATGGTGAGCTAGCTGAGCATATTAATGTTGAATCATCTGCATATTGAATGCAGGTGGCATGTGGGATTGCTACATGCAGGTAGTTAATAAAAAGAGAAAAAAGAAGTGGGCCTAGAATAGAGCCCAGAGGGACTCCCAGGGTGACAGGTAGAAGGGATGATAGATTATGTTCCCAAAGAACTGCTTGTTGCCTATTGGTTAGGTGGGACCTGAACCATTTAATAGCTAAAGAGTCAAGGGATAAGGATTCCAGAATGTTGATAAGAAGGGTATGGTTGACCATGTCAAATGCTTTGGACAGATCAATAAAGAGTGCTGATGAGAGGATGTTGTTATTTCAATTTTTATTTATGACATCTGTAAAGGATAACAGGGCTGTTGTGGTACTATGTGATGGCCTAAAACCGTGCTGGCATTTAGCTATTATGTTATTTTGTGTTAGATGTTTTAAAAGTTGATGATGAATGCATTTTTCCATGATTTTTGCTAATGGTGATAAGAGTGCTATTGGCCGGTAGTTGGAGTAGTCATTTGAGTTTCCACCTTTGTGAAGGGGAATGATATGGGAGATTTTCCAGATGTTTGGAACGTAACCTTCCTTAATGGTTCTGTTTATGAGGATGGATATAGGATAGGAAATTACTTTAGCTGTTTTTTGGAGGTATTCAGAAGGTAAATGGTCAGCAGAAGGGGTACAAGGCTTGAGTTTTTGGATGTATTTATAGATGAGAGTGATAGAGATTGGTTGCATAGAGAAAGCTGGTAGAGTACTGGGTAAGGAAGTAGCAAGGTTTGAGCTATCTTGGGTAAGTTGGCTAGCTAATGTTTGTATGGTATCTGTAAAGAAGAAATTAAAGGCATTGGCAGTTTGATGGGGGGTGTCTGGGTCTGCCTGAAGTGGGGTAGGTGTATGGGAGTGCCCAGGGGAAAGGAGTTTATTTACAGTAGACCAAAACTTTTGGTGGTTATTTTGGTGGTTGTCCTGAAGTTTACAATAGTAGTTTTTTTTGTCTAAAAGTATTGCTTTTTTTGTACTATTTCTCAGTTGTTTAAATAGTTGTTGATCAGATATAGTTTTGGTATCTCTCCACTTTGCCCAGGCTTTATTTCTAAGTAAGATTTTTTGTTTGGTTTCTTTGGTAAGCCAGGGGGCTGGTTTGGCTTTCATTCTGATGGTCCTTTTGGGTGCATGTTTGTCAAGGATAGAAAGGAATTTAGAGTTTAGATAGATGACAGCTTTTTCAAGTGGTAGAGATTTTAGAGGGTTCCAGTCACAAGCGCTTAGTTCATTTTGGAATAATGTTGGGTTGAAGTGTTTGTTGGTACATATGATTCTATTTATAGGGGGGTTAGAGATATCATTTTTATGCCTAAGGATATAGGTTAAAGTATGATCACTAACATCATCAGGTAGAGTTCCTACATTATAAGTTTGTTTTTGCTTATTTATAAGAATCCAGTCTAGGGTGCTCTCTTTATTGTTTGGTTTATTGATTCTTGTAGTGGAGGTGATAGCTTGACTGAATCCATGAAGGTTAATGTGGGAGAAGGAGTTATCAGCTTTAACAGTTTTCCAATCAGTATTAAAATCACCCAATATAATAGTTTCTTGGGGATACGTAGAGGCCACCCAGCTTAGGATATTCTCTATAGGTTACCCTGGAATATCCCCCTTTGAATTTTTATCCCTGGGATAATAATTTGTCCTTTATCACGGCTTAATTGTAAAGTGTTCTGCCACTGTTTCATGGTCACTGTAATGTAGTCGATCAGTGTAGGGTATATATTGCACATTTTTAAGTGCTCTTATCCAATGAATGTGGGATACTATCAAATGCTTTTTTGTAATTAATCCATGTCATACTTAGATTCTTCCCCTTTTTATAGTTCTCCATTATGACTTTATTTAGCAACAGATGATCCTTTGTTCCATATGACTTTCTTTTATTACCCTTTTGTTCTATTGCCATGACTGAATTTTCTTCTAAATGACTATGAACTATGTTGGCATCAATTCTGGTATATAGTTTATAGGTCTTTCGGAAGGCAAGTTATTGGTCTATAATTTTTATGATAACATGCAGGTTCACTCTTAAGCATTTATATTTATCTGTGTATCTTTTAAGTAAGTTTTTCTGCTGTGCTGATATTTTTAGTTTATTATTTATGATAGTGTATGACAAATCCTGATCTGTTATAATACTGTGCATAGATTTTATCATGTCTACCTTTCTGAATATTTTTGTTGATCTGTTCCCTCTTCTATACTCTTCTAACAGTGATACTTCTTGTCTTAATTGTTTATAGTTTTCTCTATTCAATACTTCCATGATGGTATTCAATTTCTCCCCTTCCTTTCCCTCACTACCCTGTGTTCTTGCAGCAGGACTTTATCAGTTATTAATTTAGCTGCACAGTAATGCATCCTGCTTACTTCTGTTATATTGCATGGATCTCTATGGACAGTCCTAATTACTGTGTTCATTTGTTTTATCAAACTTCTGACTTTTTGGGTTTTATTGACCTTTTGCAGTGTATTTCTCTCATTGATCTTAATATGTCTATCTAACTCTTTTAAATCGAGGAACTCTTCTCTTAGCTCATTTTCTTCTAAACTGAGGGCACATTTTTTTTCCATTTCCTGTGGGCATTCTATATAAAGTTCTATAGCATCTTCCTGTGGCACATTCTCTTCAGTTTCATCCTGTGTCATCCATTGCTCTGTCATATGGGAACTCACTGGCCTATCACTCCTCAACATTGACTGCATCAGAGTTTCCACAGTTTCCTGTTCCTTCCCTTGCTGTCCAGCTTCAAGTGAACGTTTATACTGGCTTCCTGTGGAAGGCTCCAAAATATCTTCATAGGGCATTTGACCAATTGTTTTCTGTTTCACTGATTTCCCCTTAATGTGGATATCCATTGCTATATCCTGTTGTGGTGCTTTCTGAATTAGATTTTCTACACTGAATCCTTCACTTCGCAGGTACTCCATAACCTCAGTTTCTATTTCTTTAACTCCTCCATTACTGATCTCCTTTTCTACTTTTCCTCTTTGTCTTCTTATTTTTTGTATTGTAAAGTTTTCCATATTCGGATTCCTTTGCCTGTATTTCTCTTCAAAAATTTTTGGTGCTGCTGCTTTTGTATTGTTTTTTTTTTTTAATTTCTCCAAGTCTTTTGGGTTTCTAATACCATGACAGGAATGGACCCCATTCCTAAGTCAAAGTATGATTAAAGTTCATGAAATTAGTATTGTTTCAATCTTTGATGTCAGCCTGTAGTGCTCTTTGCAGCACCTGCAATGTGTCCAGTAATGACTCCTTCTGCAGTTCGTATGGAGTTACATGTATTGGTAACATATAGAAATACAATTGTAAATTCTTTTTTATAAGGCCAGTTGCTCCTACTACTTTTGGGACTTTCTGTGTTGTATTGGTTGGTATTACGTTTGTTATTCTCCTTAAGGATCTGCATTCAAAATCCCTCTCTCTTCTTATTTCTTGAATTTACCTTGCTTCATCATCATCCCTTTCCACTTTGAACTGTAACTGCATAGCCCTTCAAATCAGATAATCCTAACCCACCTTGTTCTATTGGGAGGATCAAATTATTTCACTTCCCCTCCCAGTTAACATCGTTCAACTCTTTATTAGTTTCTGTCCACAACTTCTCCACTAGTTGATAAAAGTACACCTGACCTGTGTATAAAACTTAAAGGACTAAACACATGTTTACTACTTGTTTCTTGCTACCCATATCCATGGATAGGAGCTTCCAGTTTCTCAGCTTTTGTATTACCCTTTGTTTAGTCTCTTCCCACATATCCTTAGCTACCATAACAGAATTATTTTTAACCCATACTCATATATACTTCATTTTATCATGCCCCCATAAATATGGGTATTACTAAACCAATTAATGTGTGGGGTATATAGTTTACAGATATAGTCTTGGTTTTGTCTTCATTAATTCTATATACCAAAAAGAAACTAAACTATCTCAGAATGTTCCACAACACTGACATGTCTTTTTCTGGTTTTATCAGGTAAAAAATAATATTGTCTACAAATATAATCTTTGTTTTATCGTTAGAAATTAAAAAAAAAAACTTTTCTGGATTACCATACCTATTATATCCTTGAATTTCTGCGTCCCTTATTTTCTTTGCCAATGATTCTAAATATAATGCAAATAACAAAGGGGAAAAGAAGATACCCATGCCTGGTTCCTATGTTCAGACACAAGTTATCAGAGGGGAAACCTCCCACTTTAAATTTTTGCCTTTGATCCCTCATATGTCCTCCTAAGTAACCTTATTATTGTATCAGGGAATGCAAATGCTTCCATTGCCCTACTCATAAACTCCCAGCTTACTCTGTCAAATGCTTTCACTGCATCAAGACCCACCAACAACAATAGTATTTTCTTACATTCTGCTTCCTTCCAGATCATATGCAAAGCTAAAAGAAAACATATCAGGTATATCAGATATATTATGATCTGTGTATTTTTACAACCCATCCCCATCTCAACAACACAAGATTACAGCCTGTTAACTTAAACATTTTAACTGCTTGCTCTGACCCCTCATATATCTGCCTAATCAACATTATAATTTTATCAGAGAATGCAAATGTTTCCGTTGCTCTGCTCATAAACACCCTGCTTACTCTGTCAAATGCTTTCTCTGCATCAAGACCCACCAACAACAGTGGTATTTTCTTACATTCAGCTTCCCTCCAGATCATGATCGCTCAATTAATGTTATCAAATGTTTGTCTCCCCTCCACAAAACCAGATTGATCCATAGATATCAATTTTGGTAACACCTTTGTCATTCTTTTAACCACTATAGACATTAACACTTTATAATCATGGTTTAAAATTGAAATGGGCCCGTATGAAGCTGGATCTGATGGGTCTTTAGCATTTTTAGGTATTGCAGCCACCACACCTTTCTCAGGATGTTGGTGCTTCCCCTCCTTTTAAAATACCATTAATCAAAATCTTCTAGATCTGTAACACTTTCTTCCCTCCTAAATTCCAAACTTCCACCAGAATACCATCTATTCATGGAGACTTTCCTGCAGATTGGTTATATATCACTGTTTTTATCTCCTGCTACCATGACTCTTAATTGTTGAGCCTCATCTAACTCTAACCTTGGCATATTTATGTCTTCCATAAATATTTCCACTTTGTGCTTTTTCTTTATTTCCACCGTTGTCTGCTTTATACAAATTTTCATAAAATGCCCACAATATCTCTAATACCTCTACAAGACCTCTGGTTAGTTTTGTGATATAGGCTCCCTAAATTTGGCTACAAACCTTTCTACTTTCTGTTGCCTAAGTTGTTGTGCTAAAAGTTTAATGTTCTAAAGTTATTATGAAAAAGCAGTTGCTTAACAACAATCTTTCTGAATTCATGCTTATATCCAGATAATCTCTTATTTTCTCCTTAGCACTCTGCATTTGCACCTCTTCTTGTTATGTGAGAGTTCCCCTTATTCTGCAATACTTTAACCTTTGCCAGCACCTCTAAATAATTCTTGTTACTTCTTAATTGTGTCTCCTTTTCTTTTATTTATACCCTATATTAAACTCCACTTTCATTTTATCCTACTCACTAGCTATAAATTCTAAAGATCTTTCTATCTTCCCTAATAACTCCTGAATAATTTCTATTATACCATGATCCCCCCAAAACGTGCACGCTGATTGGCCAGCGTGCCCGTTGTAAATCGAGTTATACTAATGGAAAAAGGTCCGGTCGCCCGGACTTTTTTCCATTAGTATAACTCTTTTTTTTTAAACACTGTCTCGCTATGTTAAATGGGTTTAACATAGCGAGACAGCTTTAAAATAAGCAACGGAGATCTCCGTTGCTTATTTTAAAGCTGTCTCGCTATGTTAAACCCATTTAACATAGCGAGCAGTGTTAAAAACAACGGAGAAAGCAAGATCTCCGTTGCTTTTTAGTCTCGCTATGTTAAATGAGTTTAACATAGCGAGACAGTTTTAAAATAAGCAACGGAGATGTCCGTTGCTTATTTTAAAACTGTCTCGCTATGTTAAACTCATTTAACATAGCGAGACACTAAAAAAAAGCAACGGAGATCTTGCTTTCTCCGTTGCTTTTGCCCACAGCTCTGATGTACTGCGCAGGCGCGCAGTACATCAGAACTGCCGCGGATGCCAAGACATCTGCGGAAGGGCAGTAAACAGGCATTATACTATGCCATTATTTAAGAAAAGTAACAGTTTCTTTTCTTAAATAATGTCATGGTATAATAGCAATAACCCACGCCTGGGTGTGGGTAATGCTAAATTTACCCACGGTTGGCTTTGTTTGGTCCCTCGGGCTTCGCCCTCGGGACCAAACCACGCCAACCGTGGGTAAATTTAGCATTACCCACACCCAGGCGTGGGTTATTGCTATACTAACCATTCCTTAAATTCCACTCTTTTTAATAGCTAGGTGGGGAAGCACCAGTTTCTCATTTTTATTTCAATACCCTGCATTTTTATCTTAGTTATTATTGGTGTAGGATCTGAAATAGTTATTGGATGTGTGTCAGAGCACTTAATTAAAATGCACATGTTCCTGTGAAATGTAATTTCTGTCTAGTCTAGCCAATATATTGTGCCTTGGTGAAAAATTATGTAAATTCTCTCTGAGTCACTACTACTCTGTTCATGTCTTCCATACCAAATATTTTCATAGATTTCTTCAGAAGTCTACCTTCTTTTGTTATATTTTCCTTTCTAACCTCCCCTAATACAGCCTCACTGTTGCAAATCAAATTCCAGTCCCTACCTGTAAGTAAAATTCCATGCTGAAAGCTAATTATTTTTCCCCAAGATTTCTTAAGATCCACAATAGCAGGTTTAGCTGGAATATAAATACATGCTGCTATGATTACCCTTCCTTGCCAGTAGCGCCCATATCCACCATTATTATCTTTTTCCCACTTCTATCACTATTGGAGCTCCTCTAGGAATTAGTATTAGCATTCCCCTTTTCCTTTGTTCCTGATATACTGCTGTGTATCTATCCTGAAATCCTCAAATTCACATGCTCAGTTATTTCCAGATATGTCTCCTGTAGCATTGCTATTTGCACTCTGGATTTCTTGATATAATTCAGTGCTGCTTCCCTTTTTTCTGTACCCGTGAATCCACTCACTGGAAGCCATGTCTTGCACCAAAGCTGGAGTTTGGACTGCTATTTGCTGAACAGCTACAGGATTCTTCTCAGTCAGTGTTTTCTCTTCATCTTTTCTAGTTGATTTCCTTTTAGGCTCTCTAAGTTTCTTCTTTGTTGGCATCTAGGCACAGTAACTGAATTTACTAAAAGTGGCACAAGTCCTGGCCCTTATCTCACAGCTTCTTCAGATGTGTAGATTGGCACATATAGCCCTAACACATTATGGTGGTGAACATGACTAAAAAGCCGTGTTCATCCATCATGGAAGAGTTAAGTACTGGGGAGTTTAGTGGTAAGGTAAGGCAAGGTCAGGAGGTGTGTGAGTGAGTACATGCGAGGGTTGTATGAGTGTGAGTGTGTGTCTGCTGGGAGGTAGCAGTAAATTAGGGAGGGTGTTACATAGGTGGGTGCATGTGTGTGTAAATGGATGAAAGATTGAGATTGTGAGTGTGATTGGGTGGGGCTGTGAGTGTGTGTGTGTGTGTGTGTGTGTGTGTGTGTGTGTGTGTGTGTGTGTGTGTGTGTGTGTGTGTGTGTGTGTGTGTGTGTGTGCGTATGCGTGTGCGTGTGTGCATTTGTGTGTGTGTGTGTGTGTGTGTGTGTGTGTGTGTGTGTGTGTGTGTGTGTGTGTGTGTGTGTGTGTGTGTCATTGGGTGGGGCTGTGTGTATTGTGTGTTTGTCTGCGTGTGATTGTGGGTTGGGGTGTCTGTCATAACACCACACTCCCCTAGACTAACAAGCATAGCCTACAACATTGTGTGTGGGGAACCACTAGCTACCAGAGAGATCTCAAAGCACTTGTGTATTAATGACAATTCAAGTATTACTGGGATCGGGAGTGGGGAACAACTTGCCACTTAGGAGTACGCTAAACCCTTGTGCCTTACTGACATTTTAACTTTAATGAGCATGGGGGGGGGGTGGAACCATTAGCCACCAGGGAGTAATTTGAACTCTTGTATCTTAATGGCACTTCAGCTAGTATGGGGACATGATGTGGCCCCAACAGTTAACCACCGCAATGTGCAGATCAGCAGTAATAGTTAACTCCAATTCAGAGACATGAAAATTAGCTGAACATGATTTTTTTCCTCTTTGCGGCTAATATGTCTCTGAACTGCACAGTAATATGTTTTGGGACCAGAGCCTTTTAAGTGCAAACCATACCCATTAATGAATCCCCAGGTAATTATTCTTATTAAAATGATAAAGAAGAACAATTTACATTTCAGAACATCATATATGATTTTAACATATAAAAACAAGCTTGGGATCAAAGTACAGTGTTAGCAAGAGCATTAGATCAGTTTCCTCAAAACTGGGAAAAACTCAAATACTGTCCCCTCAAAGGAAGGTGCATTTGTGTAGGATTCAGGAGTCGTATCTCTAAAGTCCATCTGCATGGGTGTCGTGAAGTTTGCCACTTCTGTCTTAAGAAGCGTGAAGTTGGCTTTGGAGAAATTTTTTACGGTGGTCTCTCCTAATGGGGGGGTGGAGGTGGAATGTGGATGTCTAGGGTGATTAGCTTGTGCTCGGATATGACCAACGAGGAATTGACCTCTGGTGTGGAACACCAGTTGCCCATGTTGGTAGGATATTGCTGCCCCTGGTGGGGGTGTGGATACGTTGATTCAAGGCGTTGGAATTTATGAATTCCAGAAAACGTTGAGCAAAAGAGTTGGTACATGAGTAGTTTTCCCAGTTAATGGTGGGGTAATTGAAACTGCCAATTATTAGGGCATTGGGTTGTACCCTTATATTTTCCAGTGTATCAAGAAATGAGGAGTGGGAATCCTGGGGCATGGTGGGGGATCTGTAGCAAGTTACAATTTGGATTGTGGTCTTGCCCAGAGTTAGTTGTACTTGTATAATCTCGGATGCATTATGCTGAGCAACTAGCCTGGAGGTGTGGATATCATTAATGAATATGGGCACGCCTCTGCCTTTAGTGTTTCGGTCCAGTTTAGGTGGCCGAAAGGTGTGGTATGAATTATAGCCTGGTAATCCAGGGGTGCTCTCTGGAGCCTTGAACCAGGTCTCTGTCACCGCAGAGATGTCGATGTTCTCCATTTTAAGGAGTGCCTCGAGTGAATGCATTTTGAGGTTTAGACTTCTAGCATTACCCTCAGATTTTGCTTGCTTGTACCTGTTAAGGTAGTGAATTTGTCATTTGAACCTTGCTTAAAAAAGGCACTATAGAGGTGGCAAGTGCCTTAGTCAGTATCCGGAATCCCAAGGGCAACAGGTGCAGGCCATCTCTGGCAAAGCATTATGGTATGTCAATCATGTTATCCCAGGCAGACAGATACTGGATCCCCTTAGAATGACACCAGAAGCTTAGCCAATTGTTGAAGTCAATCATTTTGTCCTTGTACTGTGGTATCATTCTGGGTGATGGCAGGATGCTACTCAAGGCTAGGGTCATACCTGCCTGGGCTACAAGATCGGAGAGCTCCTCCATGTCTCTTTTTGTGTAGTCCAGGGAGGTATGTCTCAGGTCATTCACACCAACATGGACAATGACAGAGTCATATTTGTACTTGTTGTGGAGTGACCTGAGTGTGTGCATTATGTGGCGGATCCTGGCACCTGACAGGCAGCTGACAGTAACTTTCTCCTTGTTTAGCCTGGTGAGTGGAACATCAGTGTGCCTGACTATAGCGTCACCTATGACTAGAGTGTTGGGTATGTTGTTATGCCCTATGGGCACACTGAGTTTGTGGGCTATGTGTCATTTGGGTTGTGTTGGGGGGTGGAGATTGCTTGTGTTTCTGCTTTGGATGTCTCTGTTGCTTGAACAGATTTTTATTGAGAGCCTCCACGAATGTAGGTGTGTGTTTCATGTTTCTATGTGTGTGTTTTGGTGGTGTAGGTTTTGAGGGACTATGTGATGAGTGTGGTGTGGTGCAAGTGTTTACCTTCTCCTCTTGACTGTCTAGTCCAGTCTTGAGTGAAGAGAGCTTTGCTTCCAGTTTGGCTATATAAGTGCATCTCTCACAGGTTGTAGTGTTGGGTGGTAGGAGAAGAGGGTTGTCTGTGTACATAAGGCAACTGCTGCATTGCCCCAAGATGCCCAGATTCATCAGGTAGACAGGAGAAAAGACCGGGTCATCTGCAGAGAGGCATGCTTTCCAGTGTCATTTGTTTCAGATGTTGATGAGGATGGTTTTGAAAACTGAACCCTATAAATAAAATATGTATAGCACTTCTTTCTTCACCAAAACATTAATTTACCATTAGCTTCCATAACTTCATGTCTAGCCAGCTTTTAACTTTGAACACTGACCAGAGAACCAAATCACTGTCAGCAAACTGGCACATCAATCTTTTATACTCAGGAATCAGAAAAACTCACTAGGCATCAACCCCTATATCACTAGGTGGGTTGCAAACTAGCTCACAGATAGAACCCACAGTGCGAAAGTAGCTGACTCTAAGTCAGACTGCTGACCAGTCATGAGTAGAGTCCCACAGGGTTCGGTCCTGGGTCCTCTCCTGTTTGGTATCTACTTCTCTGAAGTCCAGGCCAACACAAAGGCACTTTGGCTGACAAAGTTCGCAGACGATTGAAAGTACTGAGCTATTATTAACACCTCAGGTGATGCTGACATCCTACAGAGAGGTGTCACTGAGACCAACGACTAGTGTCAGAACCATGGCCTTAAGCTCAATGCCAAAAAAATCCAGTTCCCATTAATTACCACATCGATGGTAGTCCACTGAACACAGAAGGTGTTATAAGGGATCTGGGAACACAGGTTGACAGCAACCTCTCTTTTGACCACTACATTGCCACTGTGGTCAGAAAGTCCTTCTATGTGGCACTTCTCAAAACTAAGGGTTTTGCATCCAGGAAGAAAGAGGTCATTGCCTCCCTCTACTCTTCCCTCATTAGGCCAATCATCGAGTATAATGCCCCATTGGCATGTACCTCACTAGACACCTGTAACAACTGGAGAGACCGCAAAAGTACCCACAAAGAGGATCCTAGGCCTTAAACATTTGTCCTATATGGACTGACTCAAAAAACACCAAATATTCTCTGTCTCATATCACCTACTTAGAGGTGATCTCTGCTTGACTTACAAAGCCATGTCTGACCCAACTCTATTAGAAATGCTACAGCTAAAGAAATCCCAATCCCTCTGCACCACATGCTCCAGAGACCTCAGCCTCATTACCACAATCAACAGAACATGCTAGAGGAACAGGTTCATAACCCAGAGACTGCCCATGCTATGGAATACACATCCCATACATATCAAGCAGAGCACCTCACTGGCCCTCTTCAAGATAAATCTTGATGAGTGGATGGAAAATAGAAAATTCACCCCGGGGATCACTCCAGTGACTCTGCCCGACAGCG